>NC_056731.1:869353174-869618138 GCF_019279795.1 Protopterus annectens | reverse complement strand
TTTAAAAAGCCCAAGGGGAAAAAAAAATCCCCGGGGAAAATTTTAAGGCCCTAAAATTGGCATTTTTTTAAAAAAGCCTTTCATAATTTTTCATGCGGACAGGGTGTCCCTCAGGACCAATTCCCTCCATGCTCAAGGTGGTATCCAGTTTGGCCCTTAATCAGTCCATTCATTTGCCAACCTTCTTTCCTAATCCACAGAACAAAGGGGAACGGATATTGCACTCCTTAGATGTGCACAGACAACTTAGATTCTACTTGGACAGGGCTAAACCTTAAAGGAAATCAGACCAACTGCTGGTGGCATTTGCTGCAGGGGCAGAGGGGAAGGCTATTTCAAAGCAAATCATTTCCAAATGGATAGGCCATTGCATTCATTTCTGCTTCAAGCACCATGGAAAACCTATCCCACAGGGGGATCAGACCCCACTCAAGCAGGGCTGCATCTACCTCTACAGCCTTTCTCAGAGGCGTCCCTACCAGGCTACCTGGAGGTTCTGTACATACTTTCACTAAGCATTACCATCTGCCAATTTTCTCTAAATCCAGAGCTGGCTTTGCCACTGCAGTCTTGCAGTTCCTTATAGCTGGTTCTAAAGCTGTCTAAATTCCTCCTCCCATCCTTAGCTTTGGTAATCTTCCCAAATGTGATGACTGCAACAGTGAAACACGAAGAACATAGTACAGTTGTGTACACTTACCATAAATGTAGATGTTCGAGTGTATTCACTGTTGCAGTACTGGTTACCCTCCCTTCAGCCCCCTTGCTTCTTTTGGCTATACCTCTACTTTCCTTTACAATGCTCAAAAGCTTTTTGGTGTATTTGCTTTTTTGTTGTCTGTATAACCTTGTATATTTATAAATTTAATTGCTTCCCATTAGGGAGGCACCTGACATCTGGGGCAAGAAAACTGATGTAATGGCGTCGGCTGCATGTTTTATACCCCCTGATGACCTGATGTCACAGAAGGGACAGCTACCAACGCAGGACCCAAGAATTTGTTATTCAGGCCGACTGAGGGCTATTGCAAGCAGATAACCCAAATGTGATGACTGCAACAGTGAATACATTCTAACATCTACATTTATGGTAAGTGTACACAACTGTACTTTCTCTCTATTCTAAGTATCAGGGCTATTCAGCCTGTCCCAGCAGAAGAAAGGGGACACAGTTTTTACTCAAGACTTTTCCCAGTACCCAGAAAAGACCGCTCCTGGCATTCTATCCTGGACCTCTCTAGTCTAAACACCTTTTTGGTAATCCCAAAATTCAAAACGCCAACACTTCTACAGCTGCTTCCTATGCTAGGCATAGATGCCTGGTTGGCATCCTTAGACTTAAAGAAAGCTTACCTGCACATTCCAATAAGGGAATCTTGCAGGAAATACCTACGCTTCAGAGCAGGCTCCATGCATTATCAGTTCTCTGCACTTCCCTTTGGCTTATCTGCTGCACCCAGGGTATTCACAAAGTGTCTAGCTCTAGCCATTGCATTTTGCAGGCAGAGAAATATTCAAATATACCCATACCTGGACGATTGTCTGATTCCGACAGAAGGCCAGGACATGTTATTAAAACATCTGGCATTTGTAAAGAAACTTCTAACCTCGCTGGGGTACACCGTAAATGAAAATAAATCTCATCTAGTACCCTGCCAACAGATTGTGTTCCTGGGAGCAAGCTTGAACACAACTTCCGAGATGGCTTACCTCACGCCAGAGAAAGAAGTTTGTCAGCCTACTTCAAACTACTGGCCACAAAGACCCAGCTATCTGCAAGGAAAATCCTGCAAGCCCTGGGGTTCATGGCCTCTTGCATTCTGCTAATTCCATATGCAAGACTGCATATAAAGAAACTACAATAGTATGTAAAAAGCCTGTGGTGTCAGCATTCTCAGGACCTGGAATAAATGATTCCTATCATTCCCTGTATAAAGACAAAGTTTCTTTGGTGGGCAGAGGCCTGCCACCTCTACAAGGGGCTCCCTTTCAATCTACCCCCTGCCACCCAAACCCTGACTACAGGTGCATCAGACTATGCAGGGGGGAGGGGCACACTTGGCAGGGAAATGCTTTCAGGGCAAATGGAACCAGAGTCAGATGCACCTGCATATCAACCAAAAAGAAATGTTAGCTGTGGAGAATTCCTGACAGCCTTCAAGGACCACATCCTTCCAGGAAAATTATTGGTAAAGGCAGACAACACCACAGTTATGTGGTACATAAACAAGCAGGGGGAATCCACTCGTGCCCTGTCTGCAGACTAGCCATGGCTCTGTGGAACACAGCCTTGAACTACCAAGTGCACTTACAAGCTCAATTCGTGCCAGACAAGCTAAATTCATTGGCAGACGACCTACTGGAACCAAAAATATTCAACCTCTTGAAGAACAAATGGGAGACTCCAGAGATAGACCTGTGTGCCTCCCCCTACAACTACCAATTGGACAAATTTTGCACAAGGACTCCTCACAGTCAAGGTTGGAAAGTGGATGCCCTGTCCTTTACCTGGGAAAGCCTCTCTGTTTATGCCTTTCCCCCTCTGCCTCTCTTCTCGAAGGTTCTGCTAAAGATCAAACGGGACAAATCAAGGACAATTCTTATTGAACCAGACTGGCCTTGCCAGCACTGGTAACCCCTCTTGCGCTGCATGATACTGCCGGATCCATGGCACCTACCTCAGACACCTTCCCTGGTGTCCCAACAGGCGGGCCAGATTCTGCACACTCAGCTTCAAACCCTGAACCTTGCAGCCTGGTTAATTCCTTGAGCTCTACAATAGCATTCCTCAGTAAGCAGGTGCTAGAGGTCATTCTGGAAGCAAGGAGACCTTGTACTAGAAAATCCTATGCTAAAAAGTGGAAAAGATAACGTTCCTGGAGCCAGACCCAGGGTATGGTCTCTACGGTGCTCGGTTTACCTCCTATTCTTCAGTACTTAACAAAAATGCTCCACAAGGGCCTTTCTTTCTCTTCTATTAAAATGCATGCCTCTGCAGTTTCAGCACATTATAATACTGAACCTCCCCTCTTCTCTCACCCCCTGTTAAAGCAATTCCTCAGAGTGGCTAAAAATTTAATATCCCCCAGGTGAGCCCCTACACCAGCCTGGGACCTTAACTTTGTATTGGAAAAGCTCACTGTCCCTCCATTTGTACCAACTGCAACTGCAGAGTTGAAATTCCTTTCTTGGAAAACAGCCTTCTTCTAGCCATCACTTCAGCAAGAAGAGTGTCTGAATTACAAGCCCTCATTGGCAGTGGAACCCTTCATTATCTTCTATGCAGACAGGGTTTCCCTCAGGACCAATCCTTCCTTTGTACATAAGGTGGTATCTAGTGTGGCCCTATGTCAGTCCATTCATTTGCCTACCTTTTCCCCTAAGCCACAAAACAAAGGAGAACGAAGTCTGCACTCTTTGGATGTGCACAGACAACTTGGATTTTATTTGGACAGAACTAAGACTCTCAAAATCTGAACAGCTGCTAGTTGGCTTTGCTGTAGGGGCAGAGGGGAAGGCCATTTCAAAGCAAACCATTTCTAAATGGATAGCCCATTGCATTCATTTCTGCTGTAATCAGCATGGAAAACCCACCCCACAAGGGGATAAAATCACATTCCACCAGGGCTGCATCTACCTCTACAGCCGTTGGGGTCCCTGCCAGGGACATCCTAGAAGCTGCTACCTGGAGCTCTGTTCATACCTTCACCAAGCATTACCACATGCCTATTTTTTATAAATCCAGAGCTCATTTTGCCACTGCAGTATTGTAGGATTTAATAGCTGGCCCTAATGTATTCCAAATAATAAGCACTTTCGGTATCTTCTTCAGATCGTAGAGATTGGGACTGGAAGTTCCTTTTTATTCTACATCAAGATTTTAACTTGACATGAAGATTTTAACTTTTCCTACAATAAAAGGATTTTAACTGCCATTAAAGCTAGAAGCTTTTATTTGATCTGTTATACTGGTTAAGCTGTTATCACAGTTCATCACAGTCACATAGTTACTACATCTTTAGTGTGGATGCTTTGTATATCAGACCAAAAAGATTGGATACTTTGAAGCCATCATA
Organism: Protopterus annectens; assembly: GCF_019279795.1. Taxonomy (NCBI): domain Eukaryota; kingdom Metazoa; phylum Chordata; order Ceratodontiformes; family Protopteridae; genus Protopterus; species Protopterus annectens. Next base: position 869,614,062 of record NC_056731.1, on the reverse strand, counting down.
AGACTGGAAACTTTGGAGCCATCATTTCGCTATGGTATAACTGCATTCACAGCGTCAATATCTTGTAAGTGCATTTAATTTAAGTACTGGAAATGTATGCAAGTTTTTTGCTGTATATGTTGCACTTTTAAGTTTTATATCATTTAACCACACTACCTATTCTCCAAGAGAACTTTACTTCATTGGCCATTGTACAGCGTTTCATTTTGAATACTGTTTTTACTTGTTACTGATAGCTGTACTTTAGCATTAGGAGGTACCCTTTCTTTATTGATGTAATGGCGTTGGCTGCATGTTTTATACCCCTGATGATGTGATGTCATGAAAGAAGACAGCATCCGACACAGGAATCCAAGACTCTGGTATTCAGGCCGGCTGAGGGCTACCTCTAGGCAGATAACCCAAATGTAATGACTGCAACAGTGAATACACTCTAACATCTACATTTATGGTAAGTGTGCACAACTGTACTTTGTAGTTCTGCTCCATTTTTCCTGCATAATTCTTGAATGCATTAGCACATAACTACATATTCACCTTTCCTGGCTGTCCTTTACTTTTAGTACTAGACTAATTGAGTATTTCTACTTGTTATAAATATGCCTGGAGTTAATGTAAATATGGTCAAATTGAACCACAGAAATTGTGCTTTGTTTAAATTGTTCACTTTAAATGAGTCTGTCTTGAGCTAAAATGCTCCTTAAGCTTTTTGCACAGTGTTTTCTAAAAAATGGACCTGCCAGTGCCTCTGCTGATGAGTTGTTGTACCTAGTTGGATTTTTCCTGTAATCTAAAATAGATGAACGAAGGACAAAGATGTTAACTTATAAATGCAGAGAGCCTTTTAAATAAGGAAATGTGAGTATAACTGGAGATGTACTTCTCAAGGTGTGTAACTCAGGAAAAGGGTGCAGAGTTGTACCAAAACTGTAGTGAATAAAGAGAAATGAAAGTGGTTATTTAAAAGAAAAAAAAAAAAGTTGCTTTGTGGTTTGCTGTTAAGTATTGCATATTTACTAAAAAGGCCTGTGTGAAATTATACATAGTACTGTGGCAATAAACTGTAATTTGAAAGTGAAACTTAACTCTGGAGTTCACACAGATGTGCTCTGAATCCATATTTGCATTAAAGAGGCTGCTGTAGGTCAGGGGATGCTAACCTTATTTGGAACTTCCCAACAGAAAGCATTTAACTCTGGGGAAACGAGGAAACATCTCCTAAAATTCAGATTTGAAGCCAGCATGAAATCGTGTATGGGAGAGAGCGATGGTTAGCTATGGAAGTGCTGAATTTGTGCTGGAGCATGTGCAGACCGAGCTGCCAATAAAAAAATTTGCCAACTCTATTTTGATTTTGAAAGAGGTGACGTAGTATACATAAAATATTTAGCTGAAATTAAAAGTCTAGTCTAGCTTGTTTGCGGCATGTCATTTGCGTTTTCAGCCTTTAAATTTAAATTTTCTTGTTGGATTATTCCTGTTTGGATACTTTTATTTTCAGTTGAAATGCTTTTTCACGTATGGAGTTCTGTTCAAGTTGAAATGTCTGAAGCTGCTGATTTATTTACGAGCTTAAGAGTTTGAATTGAGCTTTTGCAATTAACTGTTCGGTGTCTTCCCTTTGAAATAACTGCTCAAATAAAAATACCATGCTGATATGTAAATGTTGGCTTGTTTTAAGGGTGAGCAGTAATTTTGTGTTCCTGGTTTTGCTTAGGGCAGTGTGGGATCATTATTATAAGTTGGGGAGAGCATTTTAGTGCTGAGGAGTTATTTGCCTCCTCCTGAAAAAAGTTCATGTTACTGTTGGGAAGATTGCACTGGAAGGCACTGGATTTAATCTAAGATGGGCAAATTCTTGGTAAACTAGGGATTGGATCTGCAGCTGTTCACTGTAAAGCTTATTTAGTTATGATAGATGTTTGCTATTACTTGAATCAGAAATACTCCTTTACCATATACCCATAAGATAAGTTGTCTGTTTTATGTTTTATGTTAATTGGATTGCAGTTGTATGCATAGAGACCTTACTCCTTTGTTTGGGTTCCATGGGTGTGATTTGTATGCCCGTATGCCACATATCTGTCTATGAAATGTGTGTGTGTGTGTGTGTGTGTGTGTGTGTGTATATATATAAAATGAGAGAATGAGCATGCATAATAACTTGCCACCCTCTGAGAACTGTTTTTTTTAGAAAAAGTAAGTAGCAGGGTTCCATTGTTTGAGCTGTCTAGGAGTTGCAGATTTGGAGTGAATCTTTTTAGAATTAAGTTAATTTAATTTTTATATAATCTAACCATTTTAACTGAATAGTGTGGCCATACCCTTTTCCGGTATATATTTTTCCTTTAGTAAATGGTTGTACAGAACGTTTGATTAAATGTTTGTGTTCCTTCAGTGTTACCCTGCAGTTTATTTAACAGTATCCAACTCACGGACAAACAATTTTGAGCCATGTAGGCTAGACTAAGTTTTGGTTGAGGGCTTTACCAACAGGTGAACTCTTAAATGTGGATGTCGACAGCTGTAGCCATACTTCTAATTTCCCACAGGTTAACAGTAGTGTAATTGCTTGCATGGTTTAATTTATTTTTTTGTTTTACCTATTCCTTGCCTGGAAAAGCCTGCTGGACATAATTATCCCATGGGGGGGCAGCCTGTGAGCACTGCCTGGTTAAACAGTTTTGCTCAGATTCTCGCAGTACGCCTATGAAGATGGAAAGAATCAAACTGTGTGTACCTAGGGGATGGGAAGCAGGTATTTGATAGCTTAGAGCTTTAGTCCTCTGCACTGTCAGAACATCTGTGCAGGTGTTTCATTGGCATACTTTCCAACAAATGATATGCATACTAAGTGAGTCTGTGAATATTAGTCACTCAACTTTGTGTTTGTAATTCCATTGAACTTCCTGTTGAATGCCCAGAAGTCAGAATTTAAGATGAAACAAAGCTGGAGTTGCACTTTGAAGTTGGTCACTGCTTTAATGGAATAGCATTGTGAAGTAAAGATGTTTTATGTTGTAGCATTTTGACTTCTCCATTTCTGAAATTGAATTTGTAAGGAATATTTCTTTCTTTGAATTCCATCACAGGAAGATAAACTTAACTTTGTCCTTTTTTTGCCCATATTTTGTATGATGCTCAACCACTTTGAAAACCACTTTGTCAAACAGACGGCTTATATTTTTTGGACCAGCGAGGGCAAGTCAAACTTATTTTACAAATGTGTTTCAGTCTAAGTCATATGAAATAAAACCAAAAATGTGGATGTTCTTTGTATTTCACTGCTGCAGTCATCACATTTGGGTTATCTGCTTGCAGTAGCCCTCAGTCGGCCTGATTAACAAAGTCTTTGGTCCTGCGTCGGTTGCTGTCTCTTCCATGACGTCAGGTCATCACGGGTATAAAACATGCACCCGATGCCATTACATCAGGCTTTCTTGCCGTGCAGTAGCAGAAGCAGTTCACAAGTACCGGTTGGCCAACTCCTGAAATTTTCGTTTTCGAGTTTCAGAACTGAAGTCTTCAACTAAAAGCTAAGTACCCCATTGGGGAAACTTTTTCTTGCTCTGAACCGATGTCTGTACTTCTGTGATGGCGTGGTGGTTAACTACTGTAACTGTGGTGTATAGGTTCCTGGGTTCGAGACCTGCATGGCTGTTTATTTAAAAAAAAAAAAAAAAAAACGCATGTTCAGGCCTCTATACCTAAAAAAAAAAAAAAAAAAAAAAAGAATGGCTGAAGACCTTTACTTTAAATTACTTTAATCAGGGGAAGCCAACCTTCCCCCTCTAAGAGACCTAGGACTGAATTTTCTTATGACGATTCTGATCAGGATTCTGAAATTTCTGTTTCCTCTGATGATCAGGATTTACCCTTATCTACCTATGAGGATTCTGATTCAGAGGACACTATTCCCTCTGCCCCCCCCCCACCCCCTTACAGGTTTTCTCTTTTGGTGAAACCTTGCATACTCTCAGGGAGCATTTTTGTTGGGAAAGTCAGGATTTCTCTGATTCTAAAAAGAGGCGTAGGGATTTCTTACTCATGCCCCAGCACAGGCCTTTAGCTATACCTCCTGTACTGGACATTGACTCTTTTCTGAATCTAGCTTGGCCCCTGACTCTTTGCCTCCTGCTCCCAGAAAACCTGATATATATTACAGGGTTTTGACTCTCAAGTTCCTTTTCAAAAATCCTGCTGCGTATCCTGAAACCATTTCACAGGGGCCCAAGGGCATTAAAGCTACTACTGCCAAAAATCGTACCCCCTCTGATAAGAGACTCCAGGGTGTTGGATAGATGGGGTTAGAAGGTATACACTTCTGCAACTTTGGCCATTAGGGCCTTGAATTGCCAGTTTCATATGTTAAAGTATCAGCAGCATATTATTGGATTGCTTAAACAGAAAATGTTGATTCCTGATTGTGCTGAAAATAAGGATTTACAGGATTTAATGCATTCTGCTGAACAAGTTGGTAAACATACTTTGCAATGTAGTTTTGATTCACTAGAGACATCTTGCAAGGCTGCTGTAACTGGGTCTATACTTAGAAGGCATGCTTGGCTTGCGGAGCAATCCTTGCCAGATCATGTTAAAGCGAAATTACTGGATGCTCCCTTAAATCAGGACCGTCTGTTTGGCAACAAGGCAGAAAAAGTTCTTAAAAAGACGGAGGAAAAAGCCAAATCTATGCAAACTGTTGAAGATTTTTTACAAGTACAACCTCCAAGATTTAGTAGGCATTGGCCTTCTAAGAACTGGTCCTTTCCTTTCCTGCCTATTCCAGACCTTCTCAGTCCAAACCCAGATCCAGAAGAGCACCCAGGCTTCAGTCCCAGGGGACGCACAGGACTAAGCAGTGGGGGGGGGGCTCCACTTCCAAATCTGGGAGTAATAAAACTCCCCCCTGTGGTAAACTGTCTCATTGACTTCTTTTTAAAACTTAGAGTTCAAAAAGAAATCCAGCACAAGGGAAAGATGAAAATTCTTAGAAGTTTATTGTAGCAAACCCCATAAATATAATGTCTACAGCAAAAATTCAAGTCTTCTTCACTGCTTATATACACACAGATTAGCCAGAAAGGCTTAATAGGTTAATTGGAGTGATTCATCAGTTAGTTAATCCAAACCAAAAATTAGCTTAACTCATTCAGGCCTGGTTTAAAGAGAGTACCTAGCCTGATTATCCAAGAAGATTCTTTATTATTTAATATATTGTGCCATCCAGCTTTGGATGTCCTATTCAGTTGTATTTTGTCTATGATAGTAAAGGTGAATTTAGCAGTTTTATGTGTTAGTGTGTGTTTGTAAAGGGTGTTGGAGTTCCTTTTGTTTCTAATTTCACTTAAATGCTCACTAATTCGGTGTCTGAAAGGTCTGGACGTTTGTCCAACATAAAATGAGGAACAAAAGCAGGTGGCCAAATAGATAATCCAATCACTGCTGCAATTACCAAAACATCTAATTTGGTAAATCTTGGATGTGTTGCAGCTAATAAATTCCTTGGTTTGAAGTATGTGTGAACAAGCACTACAATGACCGCATGGAACACATCCTAATAATGTATCACCAAACAGAGTTTTCTGTAAGGTGATAGGTGGATTATAATGTTTATAATGAGTTAAATGTGAATTAATAGTTCTACCTCTACGGTAAGAAAATAAACACCTGGGATTAAGTAATCCATTCAGTTGGTCATGGGCAAGCAAAATGTCCCAGTGATTATTAATAATGTTTTTATACCTGTTGGTGTTAGCCCCAAAGGTAGTAACTAACCTGATGGGTTGTGAATTCCGTGTTGTAACCTGAGTAGTTCTGTCTTTGTATTCTAAAAGTTCAGATCTGTCTAGTTGATTCACCGGAGTTATTGTTCGAGAAATGCAGTCCTCATGATATCCGCTGGTAAGCAGCCTATTAGATAGATCCTGTTGGCAGGCTTGGAGAGTTTGTTCGGAGGAACATATACGTTTAATGCATAGATATTGTGATTTTGGAATGTTGTTGATGATGTGGCGAGGGTGATAACTAGAGGCATGTAATAGGGTATTGTATTATGGAAATTTCCTATGTACCCATGTCTCTAAAGTGTGATCTTCCTGTCTAGTTATGGTAACATCCAAAAATGTAATTTGATGGCACTCAATGTGTAATGCAAACTGAATACCCCTTTGTTCTCATTAAAATGAATTCATGCACATATAGCTGGTCCCCCCGCCACACCATCCAACAGTCCAAATATTGTCTCCAGATATCTAGTTGTTCAAGGAAAAGATGGGACTATCATCATATATTAGCTGTTCCTCCAAAAAAACATAAACAAATCAGCATAAATAGGAGCAAAAGATGCTCCCATTGCTGTGCCATGAACCTGCCAATATGATTTGCTATGGAAATAAAAAAATTTTTTTGTCAGCACATGTCACTTAGAGATCTAAGGAGTGTGTTGGACACAGGAGTGTATAGTTGTGATTTTTCAAGCAATATTGAATGGCCTGTAATTCGGCCCAATGTGGTATATTAGTATATAGAGAAGTGACATTGTGTACATAAATACCAGTCTGGTTCCAATTGTGCATCCTGAATGATAAGAAATTGTGTAGTATCTTTTATCCTAGACCTAACCATAGATAATAAAGGTTGCAGGTATTCAGTGAGGAAGGCAGATAAAGGTTCAGTTAAGGATCCCCTCCCTGACACAATAGGTCATCCTTGAGGACAGGTGGAATGTTAGTGTATCTTTGGAAGTAAGTATAAATATTGGGGTATGGGATCTGACACCTTAAGTTGTCTGCAGGTCTTCTGATTAATTATGCCTTCCTCTGTGGCTAGGTCTAGAAAAGAGTCTATTTCTTTTTTAAAATTAGGAGTTGGATCCACAACCATATGTATGTAAAAGCGGGAAACTGACAGATGTTATGTGATCCTATCTTGCCTACATTCTGACTGATGGGTTCGGAGCCGATCCCTCGGCTCCGACTCTGCACGCTTATGCTATAGAGCGAGGCCTCTAATTGGCTGAGCTATCTTTATCTCAGGATGCACCACCACTAATCCCCCAGATCTCGTTTGCCGCTTACAGAGCTTGGATGTGGTCTCAACATTGGCTGGGCTAAGTACTATATATATATTCTTTTTCCTGTCAGTATTTGCTTCATTTAAATCCAAAAGCTGTTTTAACGGCTATTCTTTGTGTACGAGTGTGTTTCTGGCAGTTTGATTGAATTTTTAGTATAATTTCCTGTCAGAGAAGGTTCCGTTTAAGTTAGAGGGGCCTTCCCCTGTGGTTACTACTTCTCAGTGGTTGTGTGTGGGTCAAGTACCCGTTTGAGTTAGAGGGTCTTGACCCTCCTTGTTTTCCCCTTTCTCTTTCTCACTTTGTGTAAAAAAAAAAAAAAAAAAAAAAGTTTTTCAGTTTAAATATTTCTGACTTAGTGGCATACTTTTGTTCCTGTGTCAGACCCTTAAGTTTACTGTTGTGGTCTGTTTTTCTTGTAGGACTATGTCTAAAGAACATAAACCCTCCGGGTTTAAAAAGTGCACGAGGTGTGGGTTCAAAATGTCCATAATGGACGACCACTCCTCGTGCGTTTATTGTCTTGGCGCCAAACATCTGCAGGAATCGTGCAGTGTATGCCATGTGTTTTCCTCCCGAGTCCTCCAGGAGAGGAAAAACAAATTAATCCTCAAAGGATTAATCAAGCCTTCTTTCGAGGAGGTTTTATCTTCCTCTCCATCTCCTTCTAAGAAGAGGAAAGTGCCGGCTCCGACCAGTCAGTCGGAACCGATGGCTAAGAAAGCTAAGCAGACTTCTCCATCGGCTCCACGGACTTCGGAGCCAAGGTCGGAACGGTCTGCCTCGATGCCTCCAGCCTCGACCCTCTGGTTTCGGAGCCGAGGTCTGGGGCATCGAGGCGGGTCACCTCATCGGCTCCACTGATATTGGAGCCGATAAGGGTCATCGGCTCAGACTCTTCCCCTCGGAGCCGAAGTCCTTATCGGCGCAGAGGGAAATTTCCTTGAAGGTTTCCTCGGAGCCGATAATAGTGGAGTCCTTTCGGAGCCGGTCCCCGAGCCCTTCGGAGCCGATGGAGAAATCTGTTCGGGCCCGATCGGTATCCTCGAGATCATCCAGGATGTCTGATTCGGACATCGACAGGGTGCTCCTTCGACTCTTCCAGTCTCCGGTGTTCCAAAAGATGGTTTCGGCTCCAGCCCAGTTGGCTTCGGAGCCAATGGTCCACCCCCCTACTGTACTTCCTCCTCCAACAGCTTCGGCATCGTTGGAGCAGGTGTTGGTGGAACCAGTGGAGGTGTTAGGGTCAGGCCCGACCCTTGCTCCGACTCCGGCTCTCGGGTCGGAGTTCAGTGCACGGACTTCTTCCTTCGGCCCTGGGGGGGAGGCTTCGGGATTGATGCTTTCGGTCCCAAGTCTTCCTCTTGGTGCATCGGCGGCGGGAGTACCGTCCACTGTCGTGGCCACGGAGGGGGGACCTTCCCAGGATTCTGGTGGTCCCGCCTTCAGGGCTATGAGGAGTGCTCTAGCCAAATCTTCATTGGCTACCTCCACAGTTTCCCCAGCTCCTTCCCTACATTTGGAGACTGGGTCGTTGGCAGTCCCCCTGTCTGCAGACAGCGGAGCCCCTGGGCCTCAGGTTACCCCCGCTGGGGTTTCTCCCCCTCCTGGAGGTCCTTCTGAAGCCTCTTCGAAGAACCCCCCAGGAAGAAAACGTGCAAGAGGAAGCACGTTGACTCCCCTGACGAGTCTTTGACATCTGACACCGATCTCGATGATGCAGAGGGGTCCCCCAAGTCGTCCTCGGATGATGTCTCCTTTGCAGACATCCTGGAAGCCCTAAAACAACGAGGCGGCTGGCAGTCCAAACCTCCCTCTGCTGATGAGTCGGTGTTCCTGAAGGCCTTCGGGGCTCAGCCCTCCGCCTCCTGGGTGTCTCCGCCTTGACGAGCTCTTGGATTTGATCTGTCGAGGCGGGAACACCCAGACTCTGTGGAACCGTTGCCCGCTCATCCAAACAAATTTCTTTCGGCGCCCCCAGATAGAGTTCCTTACGAAAGGTGTGGATGTGGATGCTATGGTGGTGGCATCTGCTACCCAGCAAGATGTAGCAGAGGCTTCTCGTCCATCCATCCTCCTAATAAGGAGTCTAGGAGCATGGATCGGTACGGTAAGCGCACCCTTAGTTCAGCGGCCTTTACTCTGAGGTCTCTGAACTACCTGACGCACTTTACGAGATTCCAGAGGGATCTGATTAAGGAGCTATCCGATACCCTCTTAGGTAACCTGCCTGAGGAGCTGGCCCAGACAGTTGGTTCTCAGCTGGCTACGATGTCGTCCATTTCGAACTCGTCCATGAGGTTTATTTCATATGCGGCCGAAGGGGCGAGTAGAGCGGCGGGTACAGGCATTGCTCTACGGAGACAAGCCTGGCTCCGCCTGTGTCATTCGCGGAGGCCTTCAAGTCTTCATTGCCGACCCTTTGATGGGTCCTCCCTGTTTGGGCCCAAGGTGAAAGACACACTTACCCGCTGTGAACAGGAGGGTAAGACTCTGACTGCCGTAGGGGCACGATTTTCCACTCCCTTTCGGCCTTATCCCAAGGCTAAAAGAGGAGGGAAGATGTGGTTCCGTAGATCTCAGAAGTCTTACCCCTCTCAGCAGGAAGGTTCCCCCTCCAGAGGCAGAGGAGGGAAATTCATCAGGAAGACGCCGTCCCAGAGGCGGCAGAGGCCCTCGCAACACTGGAGACCGCGAGTCCTTTCGTGGCTCTTCAGCTTTTCATAGTCCCTGAGGGATTGCCCGACTGTGCTGCTCCGGAGCCAGTTGGGGTCGTTCGAAGCACCTGAAGGCCTGGGAAGGGATCACTCAGGACCGATGGGTGCTTCAATTATCGCCGGAGGTTACTCCATCCCATTCTGTTGCCCCCCCCAGTCCAAAAGAATCCCGGACCCGCCACCCAGTCAACGGGATACCGCAGCCTTAGAAGTTTCAAAGCTGCTGCGAAAAGGAGTCATCCAACCGGCCCCCGCAGACCAGATCAGATTAGGGACTTACTCAAGATTCTTTTGGTGCCAAAAGACCGGGGACTTGAGGCCCATTTTGGACCTAAGCAACCTAAACCGTTCAGTCAAGAAGTCCAAGTTACGAATGGTCACTTTACAAACCATTCTCCCATTGTTGGAGAAAGGTGTTTGGATGTGCTCCATAGACCTCAAGGACGCGTATTACCATATCAAAATACATCAAACATCCAGGAGACACTTGCGCTTCAGCCTAGGAGGCAGTCATTTTCAGTTCGATGCGCTGCCCTTTGGTCTCACCACAGCCCCAGGGTGTTCACCAAATGCTTGGCAGTAGTGACTGCTCACCTGAGAAGTCTAGGATTCCAGGTGTTTCCATACCTAGACGACTGGCTCCTAACTGCCACCTCCAAGCATCTACTCCTACGGAACCTGCAAGCCACAATATCACTGGGCAATTCCCTTGGAATCACCTTCAATTGGCCAAAGTCTGTGTTAAGGCCATCTCAAAGAATAAGATTCATAGGGGTAGAGATAGATTCAAACCAGATGCGGGTCTATCTACCTGCAGACAGAATTCAGACCATTCAAAATCAGGTTCGAGCCTTACTCCCCAGGTCCAAAGCCCCAGCCAGAATGGTCCTACAGTTATTGGGATCGATGTCTGCCACAGTTCTGCTAGTTCCCTTGGCAAGGTTACACATGAGAATCCTCCAGTGGCTTCTTTCAACTCAGTGGTCCTTTCAGGAACTCCCTCTCAGTCATCTAATATGGATCACAGACTCTTGCAAACGGGACCTTCGCTGGTGGCTAGTGTCCTCCAATTTGGACCAGGGACGACCCTTTGTTCTTCCTCATCCGGCGGCCACTTTGACCACGGATGCCTCCCAGACGGGGGGGGGGGGGGGATTCCCTGGGCAGGTCAGTCCAAGGCAAATGGCACCCGGAAGAGACCCCTCTCCACATCAACATCCTAGAAATGAGGGCAGTACTCCTGTCCCTTCGAGCCCTTCACGATTACCTCCCTCAGGGCGTAATTGCTGTTCACTCAGACAACATGTCAGTTGTCTGGTACCTGAACAAACAGGGAGGGACCAGATCCTATCCTCTTTGCAGAGAAGCAATGAGAGTTTGGGAATGGGCAGTCTCGACCAAACGCTTCCTAGTGGCTACTCACATACCGGGCAAATCCAATGTCATAGCCGACAGGTTGAGCAGAACCATCCTCTCTCCTCACGAATGGTCTCTGAATATGACAATTACAAGGCAGATTTTCAGCGAATGGGGAGTTCCGTGTTGCGACCTCTTCGACTCCTCTGAATGCTAAGTGCAAAGAATTTTTCTCCCTAACCCCGGCTCCGGGGAAGAGCCCTATGGACGCATTAGTCCATCCTTGGCCCACCGGACTGCTTTATGCCTTCCCTCCAGTTCCTCTCCTCCCCAGAGTGATTCAAAAGGCATCTCTCTTAGGCAGCAAGATGATCTTAATTGCTCCGTACTGGCCTCGTCAAGTGTGGTTTCCCTATCTTCAGAAAAATGCTCTGGAAGGTCCATGGTTCCTGGACCAGGTCCCAGACCTACTGATTCATCAGTCGGGACTACTACACCAGTCCCTACACACATTAAAATTGACGGCCTGGCTCCTCCTCTTCCGACCATAGTCAGGAGACATGCACTTGATCCAGATGTGGTGCACATATTGTCTTCAGCCCACAAGTCGCCTACGAAGAAACTGTATTCTAGCAAATGGAAAAGGTTTGCTATCTGGGCTCAACTCCGGGGCCTGGACCCCATTTCTACTCCCGTGGCAGAAGTACTCAAATTCCTGACCTCTTTTCAATCAAGGCTCTTCTGTTTCTACCATCAAAGTACAATTGGCAACGATTTCTAATTTTCATGAATCCATAGACCCACCTTTAATGAGCAACAGGTTGTGTAAGACCTTCTTGAAAGGTGCTGCTTTATTAAGACCTCTGATTTCTCATCCTGCACCTCCATGGGATCTCGATATAGTATTACGTGCCCTGACTTCTTTTCCCTTTGAACCGGCAGCTACCTGTGATCTAAAGTTTCTATCATGGAAGACAGCCTTTCTAGTGGCAATTACTTCAGCCAGGAGGGTTTCAGAACTTCAAGCTTTGTCAGTACTTGGTTTTTCATACAGACAGGGTATCCCTCAGACCAAATCCTTCTTTTGTTCCTAAAGTCTGTTCTACTTTATGCTTGCAACAGTCGTTAGAGCTCCCAGTTTTTTTCCCAAAATACTCCAATAAAGAGGAGTTTATTTTCCACACACCAGATGTCCACAGGCAGTTACGTTTTTATTTGGACAGGACCAAACAATCAAGGAAGACAGATCAGTTGTTTGTGTCCTTTGCAGAAAACAAATTGGGCAACGCGGTCACAAAGGTCACTATTGCCAAATGGATCAGGGACTGTATTACTCAAGCTTATATTTATTCTAACAAAGAGCTTTCCACCTCTGTCAAGGCTCATTCTACAAGGGCTATGGCTACTTCGGTAGCATTTCATTCTAAGCTTGCTATTGGTGACATTTGTGCTGCGGCTACATGGTCTTCCCGCACACCTTCATTTCTCACTACAAATTAGATGTGGCATCTAGAGGATGAGCTTCATTTGGTTCCACAGTGCTCAGGAGTGTTTTCCAATGAGCCACCCGGGATTTAGGTGCTAGGACGCTGTCCCATCAGTCAGAATGTAGGCGAGATAGGATCACATAACATCTTTTACTTATGTACTCACCATAACTTCAGATGTTTGGGATCCATCTCGCCTACATTCCTAATAACCCACCCTCCTTCCCCCTTCCTTGTAGATCAGAGGATATCAGAAGGTCCGAATCCTGTTGTTTCATCTTGAAACATCTAACAATGTTATATAAACAAGCTGTGCATGTGTGCATGAATGCGGACAAACAAGATCTGGGGGATTAGTGGTGGTGCATCCTGGGATAAAGATAGCGCAGCCAATTAGAGGCCTCGCTCTATAGCATAAGCGTGCCGAGTCGGAGCCGAGGGATCGGCTCCGAACCCATCAGTCAGAATGTAGGCGAGATGGATCCCAAACATCTGAAGTTATGGTGCGTACATAACTAAAAGTTTTTCAGCCTCCGCCTGGTACATGTCCCAATCTATCACCACAATGCCACCCCCCCCCCTTGTCAGCTGGTAAAATAACTATATCTTAATTGGAACTAAGGTCCTGTAGGGCTTGTTGTTCAGCTTTGGTTAAATTATGTCTGATCATCTGATATTCATGAGAAAAATGTAAATCTTTGAGGACACATTCCTTGAAAATAGCAGCATGCTTGTCCATGGGGGGCTGAAAATTGGATTTCCCAAATTGGGACCCAGTAGATCTTTGAGTAATGGTTGTATCTGAAAAAAATATTTTCAAATTAAGTAGTCTACAGAAGTAGTTCAATTCATTAACCAAAACATGTTCAGGCACCACAAAAGTCGGTACAAAGTTTAAACCCTTGTTTAATACTGTAATATGTACATCACACAGTTGGTGTGAAGAAATATTATGTACATTGTTTAATGCAATACAATCTTTTCTAGTAATTGTTGAATGTTGTTTGTTATTTTTTCTGTGTTTCCTACCCCCCTACTTTTCTTGTGCCTAAAGGGTCTGCATGAGGTTTTCTTTTGGCTACTGGAGATTCTTGGGTGGAAAGGGAGTCTAAATCAGTGGCAGAGGACAAATCCTCCTCAGAAGTGCCACTATATATGTCTGTACTATTTTTCTGAGTATTGACCTTGGTCTCTTTTTTCTATTAGTTGTTTTGAAACCCGAGTCAGAGAAATGTACACTTTTTTGAGTAATAAAGGGTTTCCCCTTTTCATATTCTATAGTGTCCCTTTGGAATTTTTGAGTTTTCTTTTTAACAAGCTGTTCCTGTAATGTTAAGTCTCTAGCCAAATTGGTTAGATAGCTGCTAAAAAGCTTTCTGACTCTACTTTAGCCTCTTGACAACTGACAGTGACCTCCCCTATATATTTCTCTATCATTCTTTCATAATAAGCAATCAAGATATCCACGAAAAACATGGATGCTTTATGTTGTGCTTGGGCCCATTCTTGAGAAAGTTGGGCATCGATTTGACCCACCAGGGGTTGAATCCTGACTTGTAAACCTCGTGGCATAATATCTTTAAGCTTATAAGCTTTAAATAGTTTCAGGTGCCAAATGTTGGCCCTTAGTGTCCTCATGTTTTTAGCCAACTTTTGAAATAGTAACCCACAAAGGTATTTGAGGTCTTCTTTTTTAAGGATAGGATTGGTAGAATTGGATGGTTGAAAACCAAAAACCTCTAAATTATCTCTATCAGCTGATAGGCCTTGCAATATCCTCGTGAGATCCATAATGTCAAATAGAACAGGATATGTCAATGGTTTAAATAACTGTTGTTGAGCCAACAGATACAAGTAATCAAATAAATAACCTTCAAAGTGAATAGGTCATGTATATTGACTTAAACCAGAATGTCCACTCAATAGAACTCTGATAATGAGCAAAACATGATGCAAGAATTTTTTTAATAAAAATTCACCAAGTGTTGCCCCCAACAGCCCTTAAGTTGGGAAAAGATAACAAATAGCCCAAACACCTTCAAGGTCTATAGAACCCAAGTTAAACCTATTAATGATGAAAATCAACTGTGGCCGACCTGCATCTCAGCCATCTATCATTTATATATTCAATAAGGCCCACTATTCATGGTAACAAACACATTGTTACTTTACATGTTTAAATAAAGGATGACCGACTTCGTCTCTGCCACCTCACCTAGACATGAAAATTTGTGTCCATTATTCATTAGAATATGTTAATTGTCTGTCAGACCAGCATTCAACATGAGTTCCTGTAGAACTGGGTATAGTTTAAGTCCTGGGTTCATAGACCACACAACAATTATGAGCAAATCTCATAAAGAATCAAAAACGGGGAGTTGAGGCCAACAATCAGTAAAATTTCAATGCAAAATGAAAATATACCAATTCCGCATATAAAGATCATGTAGAGCTCATGTTCAGACCATAAAGAAGTATATATTAACAGTTAGTAAAATTAGTGTGGACTAGCGATATCCAGTTGTATTTATACTCTATGAAAACCTCACTCAAGTATGCAAGGACCCGCACAGAATAAGCAATTCCAAAGCACTGGCAACTGAACAGCTTCCCATGTTATTAACTGAGCCCTATAAAAGCATCATAATATAAAGCCATTTAGCTATGAAAGATATGATTGGATTGAAAGAGACATGTATAAAAAAAAACAAAGATCCAATAATTAATTAATTATTAAGATTTATCCAGTTTGTTCCCAAAACAAAAATTGTAACCATCTATCTATGGATTGATATGTTCAATATAACAAAACAACCATGAATGAAAAGAATTATATGGAAAGGGAGAGTCCTATATTGAGAATTAACTTAGTTTTTCATCAAATGTTCAAAAGAGCCAGAAGCACAATTAAAGTTCAACTAATCTGTAAGGGAGATAGAATCAACCTCACTTTGTAGCCAAATTTGTATGAGAAAAAAGTTGAGGTCAATAATTAGAATGCCAAAACAGCAAATACGTAAGCCCAGATAATCCCAAATGTTAAGTCCCAGATAACAATTTGGAATGTCCAAACACTATTGTCTTGGCTGCTATCAATTCAAAAAATGTAGTTAAAATGTCCGGTTTCCATTTTATCAGTTTGTAGATAGAAATGGCTTCCTGCTGTGTAACCAAAGATCCAGTAATCGCCCACTATTCTGTTGAAGCAAGAACCCGTACAAAATAATGTCCCATAAAAATTCAACATATTCAAAAAAGTAATGGGGTTAACTGTGCTTTGGTGTCGAGCTTGTCTACCCAGTTAGTGAAACAGAAACCAACAGTAAAGACGTCAAAGCGCCAAATAGAAGGCCCAGTCAGTCGCACTTGATAAGTAATGTGTAGCAGTGATAAGTAGCCAAAATTAGTAGTCTCACCTGCAAAAAGTTCCTGATATAGATCCAATCTGTAGAACCTCAAATCCAAATAGCGAACTTGTTTCTAAACAAACGTAATAAAGATCGAGACCAACAACTCAATAACATAAGCCAGCAAAATGAGACTAGCTCGGGTCTTGATAAACAATATATTTGCACAAAAAAACTGCTGATAGTCAAAAGATGACAGTTTGTGCTAAATTCCACAAACAAAAATAGTTGAAAAACTGAGTCACCACTCCAATCTAGAAAAAGCAGAAAGGGTTGTGGAGCCACAAGTTCCCTATTTGGATTTGGGGTTCTACAGATTGGATCTATATCAGGAACTTTTTGCAGGTGAGACTAATTTTGGCTACTCATCACTGCTACACATTACTTAAGTGCGATTGACTGGGCCTTCTATTTGGTGCTTTGGTGTCTCTACTGTTGGTTTCTGTTTCACTAACTGGGTAGACAAGCTTGGCACCAAAGCACGGTTAACCTTGTTACTTTTTTGAATATGTTGAATTTTATGGGACATTGTTTTGTACGAGTTCTTGTTTCAACAGAATAGTGGGTGATTACTGGATCTTTGGTTACACAGCGGGACGCCATTTCTATCTACAAATTGATAAAATGGAAACGACATTTTAACTACATTTTTTGAATTGATAGCAGCCAAGACAATCGTGTTTGGACATTCCGAATTGTTATCTGGGACTTAACATTCAGGATTATCTGGGCTTAAGTATTTGGTGTTTTGGCGTTCTAATTATTGACCTCTTAACTTTTTTGTCATACAGATTTGGCTATAAAGTGAGGTTGATTCTATCTCCCTTACGGATTAGTTGGATTTTAATTGTGCTTCTGGCTCTTTTGACTATTTGATGAAAAACTAAGTTAACTCTCAATATAGGACTCTCCCTTTCCTTCTAATTCTTTTAATTCATGGTTGTTTTGTTATATTGAACATATCAATCCATAGATATATGGTTACAATTTTTGTTTTGGGAACAAACTGGATAAATCTTGATAATTAAGCTACTGGAACCAATTCTATATTGGATCTTTGTTTTTTTATATATGTCTTTTTCAATCCAATCATATATTTCGTAGCTAAATGGCTTTATATTATGATGCTTTTTTAGGGCTCAGTTATTAATAACATGGGAAGCTGTTCAGTTGCCAATGCTTTGGAATTGCTTATTCTGTGTGGGTCCTTGCATACTCGAGTGAGGTTTTCATAGTGTATTAATACAATTGGATATAGTTAGTCCACACTAATTTTACTAACTGTTAATATATACTTCTTTATGGTCTGAACATGAGCTCTACATGATCTTTATATTCAGAATTGGTATGATATTTTAATTTTGCATTGAAATTTTACTGATTGTTGGCCTCAACTCCCCGTTTTTGATTCTTTGAGATTTGTTCATAATTATGTGGTCTAAGAACCCAGGATTTAAACTATACCCAGATGTTCATCGTGTTTCACTGTTGCAGTCATGACTGTAGGGTTCTCCCCTGCCGGCAGGCAGTCCTCGGTCGGCCAGAATCCCAAAGTCTGGGTCCGGCATCTGCTGCTCAGCCATGCTCCCTGACGTCAGAGCGCCAGGAGTACAAAGCTGACAGCTGACGCCATGTTCTCCAGTCTTTCTTGCCGTGCAGTGATAGCAGTTGGCAAGTGCCGGTCGGCTGACTCCTGACAATTTTTTATAAACGTACTTCAGTCCGAAGACTTTCTTCTCCTACTCAAAGCTAAGTACCCTGTTGGGGAAACTTTTTTCTTGCTCCAGTCCAATGTCAGAAAAAGTTAATTGTATTTCATGTGGGAAGCAAATACCTCATAAGGATTTTCATTCTTACTGTATTCCTTGCTTAGGCCCTGACCACGACGTAGTTAGTTGTCGGTTTTGTGCTAGATTCAATCAACGTACAATTAAACGAAGGTACGATTTTGCATTTCATTACTTCGGTAGGCGTTTTAATTACAAAATGTCGGATACGGTTCCGGCTACCGGAGTTCACAAACGACGCAAGGATAAAGACAGGCCTCCAAGGTCCAAATCAGATGATATTGTACAAGCAGAGCCAGCTTCAGGTTCGGCTGTCGTCAGTGAGGCGCTTTTGCAGCCCCTGTCATCTGCCATTTCGGAACCGATGGCCGAAACGGACTCCCACAAGGAGCCAACTAGGCCTTTAAATATTTCTGTTGCAGGACCTTCGGACAATGCTCCTTCGGATGGGTCCGGAGCCGCTGTGCAGGTACCGGCTTCCGAAGGGGTTTTCAGGCCTACTCAGCTTCTAATAAAGACAAAGGCAAAGACTCCTTCCAAATCAAACACTGCAGCCCAGGCCTCTTCTGGTCCAGCACCCAAGTCTCAGAAACAGTTACTTAAGATGGCGGAGGACTTACTTACTATGATTAGGGGTTCACATCCCCCTCCAGATAAAAGGCCAAGGCTGGAAGTTTATTATGACTCCTCTGATCAGGCTTCTGTTTCTTCAGTTTCTTCTTCTGACCAGGAATATTCTTTCCCTCCTTATGAGGATTCTGATGCTGAGGAATCCATTCCTTCAACTTCTCCCCCTGAGGATTTCTCTTTTGGGGAAACTTTGCATGAAATGAGGGAACATTTTCACTGGGAAGGACAGGAGTACTCTGAATCTAAGAAAAGACTAAGGTATTTTCTTCTTCTTCCCCAACATAGACTCCTGGCCATTCCTCCTATTTTGGATATTGTGGATGATGCTTTTTTGGAGGCTAATTTAACTCCTGACTTTTCCTCCAGCTCCTGTTAAGCCAGACAGATATTATAGGGTTCCTGATTCCCACCAGTTTTTATACAAGAACCCTACTGCTGATCCTGAAACCATTTCTCAGGGCCCTAAGGGGGTTAAGGCCGCTTCTGCTAAAAACCCCGTTCCCACTGAGAAGGATTCCAGATCTTTAGAAAGATGGGGCAAAAAAGTGTACACTTCAGCTACTTTATCTATTAGGGCCTTAAACTGTCAATTTCATATGCTGAAATACCAGCAATTCCTTCTGTCTGTTTTGAAACAAAAGCTGACTTCCATTTCCACCTGTGCTGATGATAAGGAATTACATGACTTAATGCCTGCCACTGAACAAGTTGGGAAGCATGGTTTACACTGTGGATTTGATGCCTTGGAGGCTTCTTGTAGGGCTGCTGCCTCTGGTACAGTCATTAGAAGGCATGCTTGGTTAAAGGAACAAAACTTGCCAGATCAAGTAAAAGCTAAGTTATTGGGTGCTCCTGTTCAGCATAATGTTTTGTTTGGATCTAAGGCTGAAGAAGTGATAAAGAAGATGGAGGACAAGGCAAAATCCATGCAAACGGTTAAGGATTTCTTACAAGTACAGCCACCCAGATTTAGTAGGAATTGGCCTACAAAAAATTGGTCCTTTCCCATTTCAGACAGGCCTCAGAGGGGTAGATAGACGCTCCCGAGGAAGGCCTCAAACGCAAGCCTCTTATAGACCAAGACAGTGGACTGCTTCCACCCCTAGGGGAGGAGAGGACAGGCCGGAAGCTCACAGAAAACAGGCTCAATGAACTCCCTCTGTTGGGCTGCAGGAACTTCTTGCCTGGAAGCCCCTCTCTGAGGAAAACTTTCTCTTTTTCACCTAAATTGGACTCGTATAACCCAAGACAAGTGGGTTCTGGATGTGGTTTCAAGGTTACAAATTCCATTTTCATACCCTACCAAGACCAAGCGGATGGCCAGATCTTCCAAAACATCAATGGTTAGAGGCCTTAAACCAGGTGGAAGCCCTCTTGGCTATGAAAGCCATAGAACTGGTTCCACTTTCAGAAATGGGACAAGGTTTTTACTCAAGGCTCTTTCTAGTCCCCAGAAAGCAAAATTCGTGGAGACCCATTCTGGATTTGTCAGTCTTGAACACCTTTCTCGAGATACCAAAATTCAAGATGCTTACTCTACAGCAGCTACTTCCAATGCTGACCAAAAATGCATGGATGGTAACTTTGGATTTAAAGGAGGCATATTTACACATTCCCATCAGGCAGGAATGCAGAAAATACCTCAGGTTCAAGGCCGGATCGAGGCACTATCAATTCTCTGCACTGCCCTTTGGATTGTCTACTGCGCCCAGGGTCTTCACCAAATGCCTGGCTCCAGTAGTAGCTTATTGCAGACTCAAGGGAATTCAAATTTACCCTTATCTGGACGACTGTCTTATTCAGGCAGACAGCAAGGATGGTCTTACTCCAGCATCTAGAATTTGTTCAGAATCTTCTCAAGTTCCTGGGATTCACTGTAAACATAAAAAAGTCAAATTTGACTCCCTCACAACAGATAACTTTTCTGGGTGCTCTTCTAAACACAACAACCCAGATAGCATTTCTGACATACGAAAAACGATTACAGCTGGCTTCAACTTTCAAAACTTTGGCAACATTAACTCAGCTATCTACAAGGAAATTCCTGCAGGCTTTGGGTTACATGGCTTCCTGCATCCTTCTCGTACCATATGCAAGACTACATATGAGGAAAATACAGTTGGTCTCAGCATTACCACAGTTTAGACATACAGATCACCGTCCTGCCTTGTCTTCAAAAGGAATTCCTTTGGTGGTCCAAGGCATGTACCCTAAACAAAGGAAAACCCTTCAGTCTGCCTCCAGCCAGTCAGATACTAACCACGGACGCCTCAGATTATGCATGGGGAACCCATTTGCAGGGCAACTGTCTGCAGGGCCTTTGGACAAAGGATCAGAAGCACCTGCATATCATTTTAAAGGAAATGTTAGCCGTTCAGAACGCTCTATTGGCCTTCAGGTATCTTCTACAACCAGGACACCTACTGGTACGGACAGACACCACAGTTATGTGGTACATAAACAAGCAAGGTGGATCACATTCCTATCCCCTTTGCAGACTAGCCATGAATCTATGGAACACAGCTCTAGCTTGCAAACTGGACCTTCAAGCTCCGTTTCTACCAGGGAAGCAAAACTTCCTGGCAGACAGTCTGAGCAGAAACCTGTCGGACCCAGACGAATGGATGCTGGACACCAAAATATTCAAGATGATTACAGCAGTCTGTGGATGTCCTCAGAGACCTCTTTGCATCCCACCTCAATCATCAACTTCAGATTTTTTGCACCAGGACATTCCATGAACTAGCTTGGAAAGTGGATGCACTATCATTCAGTTGGAGAAACCTCTTGGGGTATGCCTTCCCGCCTCTACCTCCTCTTCCACGGGTGTTATTAAAGATCAAACAGGACAAGCCCAAGATAATTTTGCTGGCCCCAAATTGGCCTCGACAGTTCTGGTACCCAACACTGAAAAACCTTTCTCTGGAGCCTCCTTGGGTTTTACCACAGACTCCGAACCTTCTGTTCCAACACCAGGGTCAGGTTCTGCACTCCCATGTCAAAACTCTCAGCCTGGCGGCCTGGTTAATCCAGGGTCTATGATTCATTCTTTCCTACCCAAGCAGGTTATGGATGTCATTTTAGAAGCCAGACGTCCTAGCACTAGAAAATCTTATGCAGGAAAATGGAAAAGATTTTGCCCCTGGATGCAGGCTCAGGATTCGGATCCTCTTATCCCTAACATTCCTCTGATTTTACTTTACCTGACAGTTTCTCTTCCATAAAGATACATGCCTCTGCTATTTCTGCTCATTATAATACAGACCCTCCAATCTTTTCCCACCAGCTCATGAGACAGTTTCTCAGAGGAGCTAAGAACTTAAGGCCCCCTAGATCTCCACCCATTCCTGCTTGGGATCTCAACTATGTTTTGGAAAAACTCACCTTACCTCCTTTTGAGCCTGCTGCCACATCTGACATCAAGTTTTTATCTTGGAAGACAGCCATCCTGTTAGCTCTGACCTCTGCCAGGAGAGTTTCGGAGTTGCAAGCTCTCATGGCTGTGGAACCTTATATTATTTTTCATCAAGACAGGGTGTCTTTATGGACTAATCCTACTTTCATGCCTAAGGTGGTTTCCAAAGTGGCTTTAAATCAAACTATTCACTTGCCAACTTTTTTCCCTAGTCCTCAAAATAAGGGGGAAAGGATCTTGTATTCCTTGGATGTACACAGACAACTACGTTTTTACCTGGACCAGAACTAAGGACGTCTGGAAATCAGAGCAATTGTTTGTTTCTTATGCTTCAAGTTCCCAAAGTAAAGCCATTTCAAAACTGACCATTTCTAAATGGCTTGCTCATGGAATTAGATTTTGCTATTCACACCATGGAAAGTAAATCCCAGGGAGTATAAGGACTCACTCTACCAGAGCTGCTGCCACTTCAGCTGCCTTCCTCAGGGGAGTTCCTACCAAAGACATTTTGGAAGCTGCAACTTGGAGTTCAGTGCATACTTTTACTAAGCACTACAATCTACCTCTCTACTCTAAGTCTAGGGCAGGCTTTGCTTCTGCAGTCTTGCAGGGCCTTTTAGCCGCCCCCTCTACTTTATGACCAACTCCCTTTTATTCTGCTTTGGGATTCAACCCTACAGTCATGACTGAAACAGTGAAACACGATGAACATAGTACAGTTGTGTACACTTACCATAAATGTAGATGTTTGAGTGTCTTCACTATTGCACTCTGGGTTACCCTCCCTCCTGTCCCCTCTTATTTTTTCTTTTGTGTGGTTCCCTTCTTCACCCTTCTGAGGTGTATTTGCAAAGGGTATGGGATCTTACTCATTTTGGAACACCTGACATCTGGGGCAAGAAAAACTGGAGAACATGGCGTCTGCTGTCAGCTTTGTACTCCTGGCGCTCTGACGTCAGGGAGCATGGCTGAGCAGCAGACGCTGGACCCAGACTTTGGGATTCTGGCCGACTGAGGACTGCCTGCCGGCAGGGGAGAACCCTACAGTCAAGCCCAACAGTGAAGACACTCTAACATCTACATTTATGGTAAGTGTACACAACTGTACTTTCTACAGGAACTCCTATTGAATGCTGGTCTGACAGACAATTAACATACTCTAATGAATAATGGACAAGAATTTTCATGTCTAGGTGAGGTGGCAGAGACTATGTTGGTCACCCTTTATTTAAACATATAAAGTAACAATTTGTTTGTTACCACGAATAGTGGGCCTTATTGAATATATAAATGATAGATGGCTGAGATGTAGGTCGGCCACAGTTGATTTTCATCATTAATAGGTTTAACTTTGGTTCTGTAGACCTTGAAGGTGTGGGCTATTTGTTATTTTTCCCAACTTAAGGGCTGTTGGGGGCAACACTTGGTGAATATTTATTAAAATTTTCTTGCATCATGTTTTGCTCATTATCAGAGTTCTATTGAGTGGACATTCTGGTTTGTCAATTTACACGACCTATTCACTTTGAAGGTTATTCATGTATTTGATTACTTATATCTGTTGGCTCAACAACAGTATTATTTAAACTATTGATATATCCTGTTCTATTTGACATTATGGATCTCACGAGGATATTGCAAGGCCTATCAGCTGATAGAGATAATTTAGAGGTTTTTGGTTTTCAACCATCCAATTCTACCAATCCTACCCTTGAAAAAGACGACCTCAAATACCTTTGCGGGTTACTATTTCAAAAGTTGACTAAAAACATGGACACTCGGGGCCAACATTTGGCACCTGAAACTATTTAAAGCTTATAAGCTTAAGGATATTACACCATGAGGTTTACGAGTCAGGATTCAACTCCTGGTGGGTCAAATTGATGACAAACTTTCTCAAGAATGGGCCCAAGCACAACATAAAGCATCCATGTTTTTCGTGGATATCTTGATTGCTTATTATGAAAGAATGATAGAGAAATATATAGGGGAGGTCACTGTCAGTTGTCAAGAGGCTAAGGTATACGAGTCAGAATGCTTTTTTAGCAGCTATCTAACCAATTTGGCTAGAGATTTATCAACATTAGAGGAAAAGCTTGTAAAAAAGAAAACCCAAAAATTCCAAAGGGACACTAGATTATCAAAAGGGGAAACCCTTTGTTACTTAAGGTGTACGTTTCTCTGACTTGGGTTTCAAAACAACTAATAGAAAAAAGAGACCAAGATCAATACTCAGAAAAACAGTACAGACATATAATGGCACTTCTGAGGAGGATTTATCCTTTGCCACTGATTTAGACTCCCTTTCCACCCAAGAATCTCCAGTAGCCAAAAGAAAACCTCATACAGACCCTTTAATCAGAAGACCTGCTGACAGCTTAAGGTGTCAGATCCCATACCCCAATATTTATACTTGCTTCCAAAGCTACACAAGCATTCCACCTGTCCTCCGGGATGACCTATTGTGTCAGGGAAGGGATCTTTAACTGAACCTTTATCTGCCTTCCTCACTGAATACTTGCAACCTTTATTATCTATGGTTAGGTCTAGGATAAAAGATACTGCAAAATTTCTTATAATTCAGGATGCACAATTGGAACCAGACTGGTATTTATGTACACTTGATGGCACTTCTCTGTATACTAATATACCATATTAGGCCGAATTACAGGCCATTCAATATTGGCTTGAAAAATCACAACTGTACACTCCTGGGTTCAACACGCTCCTTATTTCTCTAACTGAACATGTGCTGACAAAAAATGTTTTTTTTTTATTTCCATGGCAAATCATATTGGCAGGTTCATGGCACAGCAATGAGAGCATCTTTTGCTCCTATTTTTGCTGATTTGTTTATGGGTTTTTAGGAGGAACAGCTAATATATGATGATAGTCATAATCTTTTTCTTGAACAGCTAGATATCTGGAGACTATATTTGGATGACTGGTTGGATGGTGTGGCGGGGGAACCAGCTATATGTGCATGAATTCATTCGATATCTTAATGAGAACAAAGGGGTGTTCAGTTTACATTACACAGAGTTCCTTCAAATTACATTTTTGGATGTTACCATAACTAGACAGGAAGATCACACTTTAGAGACACGGGTACATAGGAAATTTCCAGAATACAATACCCTATTACATGCCTCTAGTTATCACCCTCGCCACATCAACAACCTTCCAAAATCACAATATCTACGCATTAAACGTATATGTTCCTCCGAACAAACTCTCCAAGCCTGCCAACAGGATCTAACTAATAGGCTGCTTACCAGCGGCTATCAAGAGGATTGCATTTCTTGAACAGTAACTCAGGTGAATCAGCTCGACAGATCTCAACTTTTAGAATACAAAGACAGAACTACTCAGGTTACCACAAAGAATTCACAACCCATCAGGTTAGTTACTACCTTTGGGGCTAACACCTACAGGTTTAAAAACATTATTAAGAATCATTGGGACATTTTGCTTTCCCATGACCAACTGAATAGATTACTTAATCCCAGGTGTTTATTTTCTTACCGTAGAGGTAGAACTATTAATTCACACTTAACTCCTTATAAACTTTATAATCCACCTATCACCTTACAGAAAACTCTATTTGTTGATACATTATTAGGATGTGTTCTGTGCGGTCATTGTAGTGCTTGTTCACACATACTTCAAACCAAGGAATTTATTAGCTGTAACACATCCAAGATTTACCAAATCAGATGTTTTGGTAATTGCAGCAGTGATTAGATTATCTATTTGGCCACCTGCTTTTGTTCCTCATTTTATGTTGGACAAACGTCCAGACCTTTCAGACACCGAATTAGTGAGCATTTAAGTGAAATTAGAAACAAAAGGATCTCTTCTACGCCCTTTACAAACACACTCTAACACACACAACTGCTAAATTCACCTTTACTATCATAGACAAAATACAAATGAATATGACATCCAAAGCTGGATGGCACAATATATTAAATAATAAAGAATCTTCTTGGATAATCAGGCTAGGTGCTCTGTTTAAACCAGGCCTGAATGAGTTAAGCTAATTTTTGGTTTGGATTAACTGACTGATGAATCACTCCAATTAAGCTATTAAGCCTTTCTGGCTAATCTGTGTATATAAGCAGTAATCCGGGTTTGCTCTAATGAATACATGTTGTTGCACTGAAGAAGGCTTGAATTGTCAGCCAAAACCGGTTTACTGTAGATATTATGTATATGGGGTTTGCCACAATAAACTTCTAAGAATTTTCATCTTTCCCTTGTGCTGGATTTCTTTTTGGACTCTTTGTTACAATGGTTTGATCCGTGCACTTAGTCTACCCTGCGTATCTTTGGTTTAATCTTCTTTTTAAAACTTCCAAGCACTTCTCAGCTGTCTGCCCCTTTGGGGGGAAAGATTGCACTTCATGCAAAGAACTGGGGACTCATTACCCAGGACAAATGGGTTTTTAAATGTAGTGTCCCAAGGATACAGATTTCACTTCCACAAGTTACCAACTCCAAAAGGTTAGCTGGATCCACCTCCAAATCAGTGGCAGAGGCCCCAAAATAGGTACTCTCTCTCTTGCATATAGGGGCTATTCAGTTGGTACCAGAAGAGGAAAAGGGACAAGGTTTCTACTCAAGACTTTTCCTGGTACCCAGAAAAGACTATTCATGGCATCATGTCCTGGACCTGTCTACTCTTAACACCTTTTTGGTGATTCCAAAATTCAGGATGCTGACTCTTCATCAGTTGCTTCCTATGCTAGGCAAAGATGCCTGGTTGGCAACACTAGATTTAAAGGAAGCATACCTGCACATCCCAGTCAGGGAATCTTGCAGAAGATACCTATGCTTCAAAGCAGGCTGCATGTTCTCTGCACTGCCCTTTTGCTTATCTGCTGCGCCCAGTGTATTCAAAAAGTGCCTAGCTCCAGTCATTGCATTTTGCAGGCAAAGAAACATTCAAATGTACCCATACCTGGACAATTGTCTAATTCAGACAGAAAGCCAGGACGAACTTTTGAAATGTGATCTTTGTACAAAGGGTGATAATTTGTCTGGGGTTCACCATAAACGAAAAGAAATCAGACCTGGTACCCTGTCAACAAATTATATTCCTGGGAGCAAGCTTGAGTACAACTTCCCAGGTGGCTTTCCTCATGCCAGAGAAACTAATTTGACAACTTACTTCAAACAAGTGGCCACAAAATCCCTGCTATCTGCAAGGCAAATACTACAAGCCTTGGGGTTCATGGCCTCCTGCATTCTTCTAATTCCATATGCAAGACTGCATATGAAGAAACTACAGTGGTATCTGAAAAAACTATGGTGTCAACATTCTCAGGAGCTAGAAGCAATGATTCCTATCATACCTTGCGTATGCCTAGAGTTCCTTTGGTGGGCAGAGGCCTGCCACCAAAACAAGAGACTTCCATTCACACTACCCCCTGCCGCCCAAACCCTAACCGACGCATCAGACTATGCATGGGGGGCTCAACTGGCAGGGAAGTGCATTCAGGGCAAATGGAATCCAAGTCATATGCACCTGCATATCAATCAAAAAGAAATGTTAGCTGTACGGAATGCTCTCTGACAGCTTTCAAGGACCACATTCTTCCAGGACAATTAATGGTAAAGACGGGCAACACCACTGTTGTGGTACATAAACAAGCAGGGGGTACGCATTCCTACCCCCTCTGCAGACTAGCCATGGCATTGTGGAACACAGCCTTGAGTTACCAAGTGCATCTACAGGCTCAATTCCGGCCAGGGAAACTAAATACACTGGCAGACGAACTAAGCAGAAACCTCATGGACCCAAACGACTGGAAACTGGAACCAAGGATTTTCAACATGTTGACAAGCAAATGGGGGAGCCCAGATATAGACCTGTTTGCCTCCCACCAGAACTATCAATTGGACAAATTTTGCACAAGGACTCCCCACAGACAAGCTTGGTAAGTGGATGCTCTGTCCTTCAGCTGGAAAAAACTATCAGTTTATGCCTTTCCTCCTCTGCTCCAAGGTACCACTAAAGATCAAGCAAGACAAACCAATGACAATTTTGGTTGCACCAGACTGGCCATGTTAACACTGGTACCCCCTCTTGCGCAGTGTGTCACTGTTGGCCCCATGGCACCTGCCTCAGACTCCTACTCTACTGTCTCAGCAGGAGAACCAGATTCTGCCCCATCGGCTTCAAACACTGAACCTAGCAGCCTAGCTAATTACCTAATCTCTCCTTTACCATCCCTCAGTAAACCAGTGATGGATATCAATGTGAAATTGTTCAATCTCGCCGTTTGTTCTTGCGCACGGGTTTGGAGCCGACCTTCGGCTCCGAGTCCGCCACATCGCAAGCTCTGCATCTAAGAGAAGCTCGAGGCACAGTCCCTATCCCATGATCCCCTGCTGCTGTCCTTCAGATCTAGTTTGCCGCTGCAACAGATCGCGTCGAGAGAAAGCTCGGGCCAGTAAAACTTTATTACTTAAAATGTTGATATTGCTTAATAGTTACCTGTAAAAATTTAGTAGACTTTAGATAGTGTGTGTGTGTTAGATATATATCTTCTTTGATATTTAGCTTAGTTGTTAGAGAGACTGCTCTTAGGCGTTGGGCCATTTATCTCTGTCCTACATTTATACATATATTTGCTGTATTTTTTATATATATATATTTACTATGGGTGTTTTGCTGTCTTGTATTTTACTCCTACAGTTTAGTGTGTTTTGTAGTGCCGTTTTCTATAATAGATACATTTCTACTGTCTTAGTACTTAGCTTAAACATGTCAGAGAAAGCCAAATCAGGTTTTAAGCGCTGTCAATGTGGTCAAAAAATGTCCATTACGGACAATCATACCTCCTGCGTCTACTGTCTTGGCCCTCTCCATCTTCAGGAGGATTGTTCCATCTGTCACTTCCTTTAGTGGAAGGATCATGATGGAGAGGCGCAGGAAGATCATCGAGAGGGGCCTTCTAAAGCCCGATTTCAAGAGGCCTTAGAGAAGGCGGACCAGGCATTGAAGTCTTCGAAGGGGTCGAAGTCTTCGAAGGTATCTGAGTCCAAGTCTTCAGCTCAGAGTACCTCGGCTCAGATTCGGTCGCCGGCTCCACAGACCTTGGAACCGAGCATTGAACGGTTGTCTCTATTCGAGGCCCAGGTCTTGGAGCCAGTGTCAGAGGTACTTCCATCTGCAATCCTTCGCTCGGTGACCTCTTGGGCCCCTTCGACCCATTCTTCCAGGGCGATGTCAGACTCTGATGTGGATCGATTGGTGCAGAAGC
The DNA here is from genome assembly GCF_019279795.1 of Protopterus annectens. Lineage (NCBI taxonomy): Eukaryota > Metazoa > Chordata > Ceratodontiformes > Protopteridae > Protopterus > Protopterus annectens. Next base: position 869,584,917 of record NC_056731.1, on the reverse strand, counting down.
TTATGGAGAACACTGCTCTATCCAGACTTATTGCAGTTTCGTCCCAGTTGGTTTCGAAACTTGAAGCCCTCCCCGTCACATCTACATTTCCTCCTTAGAGACCCATCGAGTCATCGAAGCCAGGAGTCGAGGAGCTGATAATTGTGGATCCCCCGGAGCTGAAGCCATCCTCGGCACCACTAACCTCGACACCCTCGGAGCCGACATTCTCTCCTGGGTTCCAGGATGGAGAGTCGAACAGAGCTTTCGGTACCAACTCTCCCCCTCGGGGCCTCGGCGCAGATTAGTTCAGCTCAGTCTTCTGGGTCGGAGCCCGTGGTTCCGGTGCCCGGGAAGCTACCGTGTTCTTCGGATCAGGTAGAGTCCTTGGCCCGGGGCTCCGGTGCCTTCGCCATGAGGAAGGTTTTGTCTGGTCAGACACTCACATCATCAGATACCTCTTCTCTTTCCCTGAAGGGACCGAGTTCTGTTTCTGCACCTTCGATCCCCACCAATCGTAGAGACCCAATGCCTCAGCCAGCCCCAGAGGGGGTGTACCCTGTTCCTCGGAAGCTTCACCAGATGCCACCTCTGATGAAGTCCCGAGGAAGAAATTGTGCAAGAGGAGGCACGTTGATTCCCCACAGGAATCATTGATATCTGACACCGACCTGGATGAGTCAGAGGGGTCCCCACAGTCCTCCCCTGAGGATGCCTCTTTAGCGGACATCCTAGAAATTCTAAAATAGAGGGGGGGCTGGCAGACACTTGCCCCCACTGAGGACGAGTCGGTGTTGCTGAAGGCCTTTGGGGCTCTACCTTCCACTTTCTGGGTGTCTCCGCCCTTCGAGTTAATGGATTTAATAGCTCGAAGGGCGTGGGAGGCTCCTGATACCGTAGAACCAGTCCCTCGCAGACCAAATAAATATATTACTGCCCCCCAAGATAAAGCTTACCTTACCAAGGGAGTCCCAGTCGATGCTATGGTGGTGGCGGCAGCCACCAAGAAGGAAATGTCCGAAGCATCTTCCTCTGTCCATCCTCCTAACAAGGATTCTAGGACTATGGACAGGTATGGGAAGCGCGTTTTTAGTTCAGCGACTTTTACCATACGATCGCTGAACTACCTTACGCACCTTCAGAGAGATCTCATTAAGGAGTTGGGAGAATACTCTCCAGGGTAATACAGATGCTGCTGTCTCAGACAAGGTGACAGCACAGCTCAACACCCTTACTTCGATAGTTAACTTGTACATGAGGCTCATTTCATATGCGGCCGAGGGTTCAAGTAGGGCAGCAGCCTCAGCGATGTCTCTACGGCGACAATCCTGGATGCGCCTGTGCTCCTTTGCGGAAGCCTTTAAGTCTTCCTTTGCTAATGCCCCCTTTGGTGCCTTCTTGTTTGGGCCCAAAGTGAAGGAGACACTCAGTAGGTGTGAGCAAGAAGGAAAGACCCTGTCTGCCATAGGGGTCCGTTTTTCTGCCCCCTCCAGACCCCATACCCCAAAGGGCAAAGAGGCGGAAAAATGTGGTTCCAGAAGACTCTGGGAGCTTTCCAGTCTGCACCTAGTGATACCCCCTTCAGAGGCAGAGGAGGGGGAAGAAATGGAAGACGCCGCTCAGGCGTCAGAGGGGGTCCGCAAAACCAGGGCGACAGGGATACCGCCCCTGGAAAGCCCTTTCAGCACTCCTGAGTGGAGGCCCGGCTGTCCTGCTCTGGAGGCAGTCGGGGGTTGCTTGGCTTTATACCCGGAGGCCTGGATAAATCTCACATCAGATTCCTAGGTAAAAAGCATAATAACCGGAGGACACAATATCCCTTTTCTGAACTATCCACCCACCCAAAAAAAGATTCCCAGATGTACCACCCACTCTGCGGGATCAGGCAGCCATAGAAATACAAAGGCTGTTAGAAAAAAGTCATCCAGCCAGTCCCAGTGGACCAGAACTTACTCAAGGTTCTTTTTAGTTCCAAAGAAAACAGGGGACTGGAGGCCAATACTGGACCTCAGCAAACTCAACACCTTCGTGAAGAAGGAAAAATTCCGGATGGTCACGCTGCAATCGATTCTTCCGTTTCTTCAAACGAATGATTGGATGTGTTCTATAGATCTCAAGGATGCGTACTACCACATAAAAATTGCCAGATCATCCAGAGATCGCCTGCGCTTCCGGCTGGGAGCCAGTCATTTTCAGTTTTGAGCTCTGCCCTTTGGCCTCACCTCAGCCCCCAGGGTGTTCACCAAGTGCATGGCAGTAGTGGCGTCTCATCTGAGACGAAGAGGATTCCAGGTGTTTCCATATCTGGACGACTGGCTCCTTACCGCCACCACCAAGCATCACCTAGTACAAGCCAGGGACTATACAATCAATCTCTGTTCCAGCTTAGGAATAACAGTGAACTTCGAAAAATCTACCTTGTCGCCCTCATAGCATATCTTATTCATAGGGGCGGAGTTGGATGCCTCCATAGCACTGATAAGACTTCCTCAGGCAAGAGTGTCAGCCCTGAGGGATCAGGCCTCTATTCTTCAAATCAAAAAAGTCCCCGCGTTACAGGTCTTGAAAGTATTGGGCATGGTGGCAGCTAGCCTTATTGCGGTTCCCCTAGGGAGAATGCACATGAGAATCCTCCAGTGGCTCCTCTTTGCTCAGTGGTCGTTCCAACGGTTACCGTTGTCACACACAGTCTTGATCACGGAAACTTGCAAGTGGGACCTCCATTGGTGGATAAACAATCAGGAACTGACGATAGGACGTCCGTTTGTGCTCCCTGCCCCCGTAACCACAGTAACCATGGACGCTTCCTTGATAGGGTGGGGGGGACTTTTTCAGAGGAGAACAGTCCAAGGAGAGTGGTCAAAAATAGAGTACAATCTGCACATCAATGTCCTGGAGCTGAGAACAGTGTTACTGGCGTTGCAACACTTTCACGACTCCTTACCTCTGGGAACAGTGGCAATTCAGACGGACAATATGTCAGTAGTCTGGTACATAAACAAACAGGGAGGAACCAGGTCTTACCCCTTATGCAGAGAGGCCCTGAGAATCTGGCAATGGGCTGTGTCCACCGGACGCTTTCTAATAGCAACGCACATCCCGGGAACATCCAAGGTTATAGCGGACAGGTTGAGAAGAACCATCCTGTTGCCTCACGAGTGGTCCCTCAAGAATCAAGTTGCGGAGAAGATCTTCTGCAGATGGGGCCAGCCTTGCTGCGATCTTTTTGCTTCCCCCTTGAATGCCAAATGCAGAAGCTACTTCACCCTACTTCCCCCTCCGGGGTGCCCCCAGGGACGCACTGGTACACGATTGGCCCCCGGGTCTCCTATATGCCTTCCCTCCTGTTCCATTGATTCCCAAATTTCTACAGAAAGCCAAAGGTCTGGGAAGGACGATCATCTTGATAGCACCATTTTGGCCTCGACAGATCTGGTTTCCCTTTCTTCAAGCTCACCAGATGGAGGAACCTTGGACTCTGGACCCAGTGCCAGACCTGCTGACCCACTCATCAGGAGTTCCTCACCCATCTCTTCAGTCCCTCAAACTGACAGCTTGGCTGCTCCACTTCCCAACTTAGCCAGGTTGGACCTTTTATCCCCAGCAGTGCAACACATTTTAGTTTCTTCCCACAAAGCTTCCACAAGAAAACTGTATAGGAGCAAGTGGAAACGTTTTGCGTGTTGGGCCTCCAGACAAGGTATAGACCCTTTGGTGGCACCTATTCACAGAATTTTAGAATTTCTCTCCACCCTCTTTCATCAAGGGGCCTCGACGTCCACGATAAGAGTTCAACTAGCTGCCATATCAAATTTTCATGTGGGTGAAGGAGGCGCTACAGTTATGTCCCACAGACTTTGTAGAGCATTTATGAAGGGTAACTTTCATCTCAGGCCACCCATACGAAACTAGATATTTCCCTGGAACTTGAATCTAATGCTGTCTCAACTCATGTTAGAACCCTTCGAGCCAGCTTTGACGTGTCCACTTAAGTTTCTATCCTGGAAAGTCCTGTTTCTGGTGGCAATCGCTTCAGCCCGCAGAATTTCGGAGCTACAGGCATTGTCAATTAGGCCCCCATATATAGTCTTTCTCCCAGACAGGGTCACCTTGCGTACTAATCCATCCTTTCTGCCGAAAGTATGTTCAGTGTCTCATATTAATCAATCCATTGAGCTTCCCACCTTTTTCAGGAACCATTCTAATAAAATGGAATGCATGTTGCACAAATTGGACGTCCACAGACAGCTGAGATTTTATCTGGATAGAACCAAGGAATGTAGGAAATCAGATCAACTCTTTGTTTCCTATGCGGACAATAAGAAAGGACTGGCAGTAACAAAATGCACATTATCTAAGTGGCTGTCAGACTGTATAAATTTTGTCTATTCATCCTCCAAGCAGTCTCTTCCGTTCAAACCTAAAACTCGTTCTACCAGGGCTGTTTCCATGTCTTTGGCCCACGCTGATCGTTTTGCCGTTGGATACTATATGTGCGGCGGCTACTTGGGCCAAGCCTCATACGTTTATTACTCACTACAAAGTGGACAGGACCTCCAGGGACAGGGCTTCCTTTGGTTCCACGGTTCTCAGGAATGATGTCCTTCAAGAATGCAACTGCAGTCCTGACATATGGGTTGTCCTGCCTCAGGCAGCCCTTCGGTCGGCCGGATTCCAATGTCTGGGTCCGGCATCGGCTGAAGTCGCCTCTTCCCCGACGTCAGAGCGGCTGGGGTATAAAAGCATCAGCGACGCCATCTTCTTCAGTCTTTCTTGCCGCGCTGTGCCCGAAGCAGAAGCAGTTCGCAAGTGCCGGTCGGCCAGCTCCTGTGTTTTCAGATGCCGAAGTCATCAAAAAGCTAAGTACCCCATTGGGGACCTTTTCTTGCCTCAGCCGATGTCAGATAAAACTTCAAAAGTTAATAATTGCTTGTCTTGTGGTAAACAAATACCTCATAAGGACTTCCATTCTTACTGCCTTCCCTGCCTCGGCCCAGACCACGACGTCTCTGCCTGTGCTGCCTGTGCTTGCTTCAATAAGCGCACACTTAGGCGCCGGGCAGAATTTGCTGAAGACTTTTTTGGGGAAAATTACTCCTATATAATGCTGTCGGAACTACCGACAGCACATATTTCCAAAAAACGGAAGGACCGGGACCGACATTCGCGGCCCGCGACTTCCACCGACACCACGCTAAAGCTTACCGCGAGTGCATTGGTCTCTTCGGAGGCGGTAATTCAACCGCTCCAGGCCGACGACACCGCTTTACCGCACACTTCGGTCCCAGAGGTTACCCCGGTGCCGGTTGTTGATTTTCCTCCTGAAACCGAAGCCCAAGATTTGCCTGACACCATGCCGGTGGACAAAGTTACTCCAACACGTGGGGCAGCTAGGCCTCCTGTGTCTATGTCCATCAAGGCCTACACACATGCTAAGGCTGCCAGCCAGGCTAAGTCTCACCCTCCTAAATCTTTTTCACAGGGTCCCACTTCTGATAAACAGATCATGACTTTAGCTGCAGATCTAATTTCTTTAATCAGGGGCTCTCAGGCTCATCCAGACAGAGGTTCTCAGCCGCCTTCAGACAAAAGGCTTAGGGTTGAGCAGGCAGATGCCCTTTCCTCAGATAAAGCCTCTGGTGAGTCAGGCCATTCAGATTCCCAGGAAGAATCCTTCCCGGCCCACGAGGATTCTGATGCTGATGAATCCATTCCCTCTGCCTCTCCTCCTGAGGATATTTCTTTCGGGGAAATTCTCCACTCCATGAGAGAGCATTTTCAGTGGCAGGGCCAGGATTTCTCCGACTCCAGGAAAAGGCTTCGGACTTTCCTTAAGTTACCCCAGCACAGGCCTTTAGCTATACCCCCAGTGTTAGATGTATTGGATGATGTGTACTCAGACTCCAGTACTTCTCCTGATTCTCTCCCTCCTGCTCCTGTCAAGCCAGACAGATATTACAGGGTTCCTGAAGCTCATAAGCATCTCTTTAAGGCCCACTCTGTTGATCTAGAAACTATTTCTCAGGGCCCCAAAGGAGTGGCCACTTCCATGGCCAAAAATCCTTTGCCCGCAGACAGGGAATCTAGGTCCCTGGAGAGGTGGGGTAAAAAAGTTTATACCTCAACCACCCTTGCCATGAGGGCACTTGACTGTCTTTTTCTTATGTTTCAATATCAGGATTTCTTGATGGATGATTTGCAGAAAAAGTTAGCCTCTCCTGAGCCTTTACATAGAAAGGCCTTGCAGGATTTGGTTCATAATACTCAGCAGGTTAGCAGTCATTTTCTTCAGTGTGGTTATGATGCATTGGAAGCTTCATGTAGGGGCCGTCATACGTAGACATGCTTGGTTGAAAGAACAGACATTGCCAGATCATGTTAAAGTAAAGCTTCTAGATGCACCTCTGGAAAAACACAAGCTGTTTGGTGCTAATGCACAGGGTGTGTTGAAATCAATTGAGGAAAAGGCTAAATCAGTACAAACAGTCAAAGATTTCCTCCAGGTTCAGCCACCAAGGTTCAGCAGGAATTGGCCTTCGAAGAATTGGTCCTTTCCAGACACTGACAAGTTCCAAAGGGGAAAAAACAGGCGTGCTCGAGGTAGAGAGCAATACCGAGGCTCCTACCGGGGCCGCCAATGGCAACCAACTAATCAGAGAAGTGGCGCAGGGACTTCTACTGCTCCACAGGGACAATCACAATGACTTGACTTTGACACTGCCAACCAAGGCTCAAAGAGAAGCACCTTTAGGCGGAAAATTATCTTTATTTTCAAAAAGTTGGCACATTTTTACAAAGGACAAATGGATTTTGGACATAATAGACAAAGGTTACAGGTTCCACTTCCATACCTTACCAACAAGACAAGGCATGCCAAACCTGCCACAAAATCAAAGGGCAGAGGCACTCATACAAGTTTCAAAGCTGCTACAAATCAAAGCAATAGAAAAGGTTCCTCCTCAGGAACAAGGCCAGGGATTCTACTCAAGACTGTTCCTTGTTCCAAGAAAAGAAAAGCAATGGAGACCTATACTGGACTTGTCCGCTCTAAACACTTTTCTCATTGTGCCAAAATTCAAAATGCTGACGTTACAGCAACTTCTTCCCATGCTGGGCAAGGGGTCTTGGCTGGTTACTCTGGACCTCAAGGAGGCATACCTGCATGTCCCAATCAGACACAGCTGCAGAAGATACCTCAGATTTCTTGCAGGGTCAGAGCATTATCAATTCTCAGCATTGCCTTTTGGCTTATCTACTGCCCAGAGTATTCATGAAATGCCTGGCATCAGTAATTGCACATTGCAGACTTCAGGGATACAAATATACCCTTACCTGGACGACTGCCTTATACAAGCGGACAGCAAGCAAGCCTTGATAAGAAACTTGGACTATGTCATTCACTTACTACAGGCTTTGGGATACACAGTCAACATTCAAAAATCAAGACTACTGCCATCCCAACAAATAATTTTTCTAGGAGCCAAACTGGACACAAACTCACAAATGGCTTTCCTCACAGAAGAAAAACAAGAACAATTACCAGATTACTTCAAAAGCCTAGCAAAGCACACCCAGATGACTGCAAGGAAAATCCTGCAGGCCCTGGGTTTCATGGTATCTTGCATTCTTCTGATTCCACTGGCAAGACTACACATGAGAAAACTACAATGGTACCTAAAAAGTTTATGGTCTCAACACAGCCACAACTTAAAAGCAATTATGCCACTCATTCCATGTCTACAAAAGGAATTTTTGTGGTGGGCACAAGCAAGCCAGCTAAACCAAGGCATGTCTTTCAACAAACCTTAAGCAAGCCAAACCATTACAACAGACGCCTCAGATCATGGATGGGGGGCGCACATGGAGGGCAGATGCATTCAAGGGCAATGGGCACCCCGGGAATTGCATCTGCACAGCAATCAAAAAGAGATGTTGGCAGTGATTCATGCAATCGAGGCCTTCGGAAAATTTCTTCAGCAAGGTCATCTGCTACAACACCACTGTTATGTGGTACATAAACAAACAGGGAGGCACCCATTCTTACCCCCTCTGCAAACTAACAATGACTCTTTGGGAAAAGTCCCTGAAACTGAACATACAGTTGCAATCCCAGTTTGTTCTAGGCAAGGACAATGTTCTGGCGGACAGTCTAAGCAGAAACATTATGGACCCGCACGAATGGATGTTGCATCCAGACATTTTTTCACAAATAACTCATGCATGGGGAAGGCCGGACATAGATCTCTTTGCCTCACACCTCAGCCATCATCTGAAGAAGTTCTGCTCAAGGATACACCATCCTCAAGCCTGGAGAATGGATGCTCTCTCCTTCAGCTGGAATTCTCTAACAATCTATGCATTCCCACCTCTACCATTAATGACCAAGGTGTTACTGAAGATCAAAGCAGAACAATCGAAAGGCATTTTGATAGCTCCAGACTGGCCAAGACAGCACTGGTATCCATTACTAAGGAGCGTAACTCGCACCAAGCCGTGGCCCCTGCCTCAATGGCCTCTGCTTATAACTCAGCACAATTACAGGACTGTTCATCCCAACCTGCAAACATTGCAACTGACAGCTTGGAGGGTTCCATGACTTCTCCCCATATCTCTCTCTCTCCAAAAAAGTTCAAGAGATCTTACTGGAAGCACGCAGGCCTTCCACCAGAAAAGCTTATTCAGCCAAATGGAAGAGATTCAACATCTGGAATGCCAACAAGGGTCAGGATGCATCAGTAATGAGCATCCCATAGATACTAGAATACTTGGCAGAAATGCTTCACAATGGCCTTTCATATTCTTCAATAAAAATACACGCTTCAGCAATTTCAGCAAAATACAACTGTGATCCACCTGTGTTTTCACATCCTTTGCTAAGACCGTTTCTAAGAGGGATAAAGAATATCAAACCTCCAAGAGAACCACCAGTGCCTGCATGGGACCTCAACTTTGTCTTGGAAAAATTAACTCTTCCTCCTTTTGAGCCAGCAGCCTCTTCAGAATTGCAATTTCTCTCCTGGAAAACAGTTTTCCTGTTGGCAATTACTTCAGCAAGAAGAGTCTCGGAGATACAGGCCCTCATGGCAGTACCTCCATTTCTCATTTTCCATCAGGACAGAGTCTCTTTAAGAACCAATCCTTCATTCATGCCAAAAGTGATATCCAGGGTTTCTCTAAATCAAGCAATTCACCTGCCTACTTTCTTTCCCAATCCTCAAAATAAAGGAGAAAAGCTTCTGCACACTTTGGACATGCACAGACAATTGCGCTACTACTTGGACAGAACAAAGGCCAACAGAAAGTCTGACCAACTATTTGTAGCTTACGCTGCTGGAGTACAAGGAAAGGCAATTTCCAAACAAACCATTTCAAAATGGATTGGAGACTGCATCAGATTCTGCTACTCTTTCCATGGAAAAGGTGTGCCAGCCAATATCAGGCCACACTCCACCAGAGCTACAGCCACCTCCACAGCCTTTCTAAGAGGGGTGGCTACAAAGGACATTCTAGAAGCTGCTACATGGAGCTCCGTGCATACATTTTCCTAACATTACAACCTGCCTTTATATTCCTGATCCTGAGCCGGCTTTGCTTCTGCAGTCCTGCAGGGCATTTTAGCTACACCATCCTTATCTTAGATCCTACCATCCCCAGCTTGGCTATGGTATTCAACCCATATGTCAGGACTGCAGTTGCATTCTTGAAGGACATAGTACAGTTTTGTACCTACCATAAATGTAGATGTCCGATAGATATGCAACTGCAGTCAGGTTTTCCCTCCCTCCTAACCTCTGTAATTCTCTTTTTTGGGTCCACTCCCCCTTTTTCAAATTAGCTGGGGATATCTGTTATGGTGTATCTGTTTTATTACTGTTGTGCATGTCTGGAATTTTTATCCATTCTCTAAATTTAGCCTTCCTTGGAGGGCACCTGGCATCTGGGGCAAGGAACACTGAAGAAGATGGTGCCGGCTGATGCTTTTATACCCCAGCCGCTCTGACGTCGGGGAAGAGGTGACATCAGCCGACGCCGGACCCAGACTTTGGAATCCAGCCGACCGAACGGCTGCCTGAGGCAGGACAACCCATATGTCAGGACTGCAGTTGCATATCTATCAGACATCTACATTTATGGTAGGTACAAAACTGTACTTTCTTCCGTGAGCCTCCCAGGGTTGCAGTGCTAGGGACGCTACCCGTGCGTAAGAAAAAACGGCGAGATCGAACAATTTCACATAAAGAAGTTATGTTCTTACCATAACGTTCCATGTGAATTGTTCATCTCGCCTTTCTTCTTACATTCCCTCCCTCCGTCCCCCTCCTCGTCCTGGAAGAACGAGTACGACTGTCTGGTTACCTTCTTGTTGTTACCTGGCACTACCTGATTCTTGTTAGGTGTGCTCATCACTGTATGCCTGTCTATATATAATTTGAGTATTACGATCTCGTGTGGATGGAAGCGTAGGCAAGGGGTTCAGCTATGTTCTTGAAGTCTGTTTTTTTAGCAAACTAGATCTGAGGGATAGCAGCAGGGGATCATGGGATAGGGACTGTGCCTCTAGCTTCTCTTAGATGCAGAGCTTGCAATGTGGCTGACTTGGAGCCGAAGGTCGGCTCCGAACCGTGCGTAAGAACAAAGGCAAGATGAACAATTCACATGGAACGTTATGGTAAGAACATAACTTCTTTTTTAGAGGCAAGGAGGCCTAGTACTAGAAAATCTTATGCTGAAAAATGGACAAGATTCTGTGCCTGGAACCAGTCTCAATGGATTGGCACAGCAGTGCCCAATTTACCTCAGATTTTACAATACTTAACTGAGATGCTTCACAAGGGCCTGTTTTTCTCCTCCATCAAAATTCATGCCTCAGCCATTTCAGCTCATTATAACATAGAACCTTCCCTCTTCTCTCATCCAGTGCTCAAGCAGTTCCTCAGTGGGGCCAAAAATTTATGACCACCCAGGAGAACTCCAACCCCAGCCTGGGACCTTAACTTTGTATTGGAGAAACTCACTCTTCCTCCTTTCGAGCCAGCTGCTACTGCAGACTTAAAATTCCTTTCTTGGAAAACAGCTTTCCTTTCAGCAATCACTTCAGCAAGAAAGGGTATCTGAATTACAGGCCCTTATGGCAGTGGAACCCTTTCATCATCTGTCATGTGGACAGGGTGTCCCTCAGGACCAATCTCTCCTTCATGCCCAAGGTGGTATCCAGTGTGGCCCTTAATCATTCCATTAATTTGCCAACCTTCTTTCCTAATTCACAGAACAAAGGGGAACGGATACTGCACTCTTTAGATGTGCACAAACAACTTTGATTCTGCTTGGACAGGACTAAACCTCAAAGGAAGTCTGAACAACTGCTGGTGGCATTTGCTGCAGGCGCAGAGGGGAAGGCTATTTCAAAGCAAACCATTTCCAAATGGATAGGCCATTGCATTCATTTCTGTTACAAGCACAATGAAAAACCTATCCCACAGGGGATCAGACCTCACTCAAGCAGAGCTGCATCTACCTCTACAGCCTTTCTCAGAGGCGTCCCTGCTAGGGACATCCTAGAAGCTGCTACCTGGAGTTCAGTACATACTTTCACCAAACATTACCATATGCCAGTTTTCTTTAAATCCAGAGCTGGCTTTGCCACTGCAGTCTTGCAGGGCCTTATAGCCGGTCCTAATGCTATCTAAATTCCTCCTCCCATCCTTAGCTTTGGGAATCTACCCAAATGTGATGACTGCAACAGTGAAACACTAAGAACAAAGTACAGTTGTGTACACTTGCCATAAATATAGATGTTCGAGTGTATTCACTGTTGCAGTCCTGTTTGCCCTCCCTCCAGCCCACTTACTTTTTTTGGCTCTACCTCTACTTTCCTTTACTATGCTGAAAAGCTTTTTGGTGTATTTGCTTTGTTGGAGGTATAACCTTGTATATTTATAGATTTAATTGCTTCCCATTAGGGGGGCCCCTGACCTCTGGGGCAAGAAAAACTGACGTAATGGCGTCAGCTGCATGTTTTATACCCCTGACAACCTGACATCATGGAAGAAGGGACAGCAACCGACGCAGGACCCAAGACTTTGTTAATCAGGCCGACTGAGGGCTACCTGCAAGCAGATAACCCAAATGTGATGACTGCAACAGTGAATACACTCAGAACGTCTACATTTATGGTAAGTGTACACAACCGTACTTTGTGTACACTTACCATAAGTGTAGATGTTAAGTGTTTTCACTGTTGTAGTCCTGGTTTCCCTCCCTCCAGCCCCCCCCCCTCTCTCTCCTCTCTATGGCTATTACTGACCTCTTTCAGGGGTATTGGTATTTACTTTTTACTGGTGGTGTTTTCCTCACCATAACTTGGCTCCCTTTTTGGGGAGGCTTCTGACATTTGGGGCAAGAAAAACTGATGTAATGGCATTGGCTGTCTGTTTTTATACCCCTGACGACCTGCCATCAGTCCTGGAGTGACCGCATCCGACGCAAAAATACTAAGTCTCTGGTATTCGGGCCGATTGAGGGCTACATGCAGGCAGAATAACCCAAGTGTGATGACTGCAACAATGAATACACTCTAACATCTACATTTATGGTAAGTGTACACAACTGTACTTTTTCTTCACTCAGGAGGAAGACTCCTCAGTTTACCCTTGGTTAGAGCCGGAACCTAACTGCATCAGTTTCAGTTTTCTCTAGAAGGTCAATTTCTTATAGGAAGTATATTAAATTTTACTACAGGGCTGAAGAACCCAGTACTAGACAGCTTTACCTGGATAAATGGAAGACGTTCTTACTATGGTGTGAGCCTATGCAATCTCTGTAGCTAGAACTACAATGCACAATGTCCTTAAATACTTGGTAGAGCAGTTCAAGCAGAACCTCTTTTATGCTTTAAGGTACAACTTCACCAGTTTTACTTCACTTTGGACACACTAGCTGCTTAACAGTGAAGCTGTTCTTCACAAGGTGCTATTTCTAAAGCAGTTGAAGATTGCCCCCTACACACACACACACACTAATGTTTTTATGTATACTTTATTTTCATGCTTGCATAACCCATAGGTGAGCTACTATACTCCCATTTTCTAACCCTATATGCAAGGAACCATGCAAAGTGTCCCATAAGGACAGGTTTAACCTTAAAGTCAGTGTCTCAAATAGCACTGACTAAGATTCTTCAGGTGCCAGTCTTCTGTCCTAACCCTCAAAAAAGGGGAAAGGGCCTTTCCACCTACTGGATGTTAGGTGTAGTTCCTTGAATCTGGTGGGGAGTATCTAGAAAGTGCATTCAGCAGGAGCAGTGATGACAGCAGTAGCCTTCATTATGAATGTATCTGCCCAGAGCATCTGCGAGGCAGCTACATGGGCACTTTTCTGAACAATATTGGCCAGACTTTCAGTTAGAGCAGACTTTGCATTGCTGTCGTGTAAGGTTTACTGCAGTATTTTCCATGTTTGGGACAATTAATGCTTTAATATTCTTCCCATGGATAGGGAATGTACTACAGTAGTAACTTCTAGAACAAGCTTGAGTACAGTTGAGTATACTTACTGTAGATCAGTGTGTGTCTGCTGTATCTTTAAGAAGCATATCAAGGACTGAACATGTACATATAAATACTGGGCACATGTTGTATTCCCAGTGCCATTTTGAGAGTGCAGCCAGAGTGAGCATGTATGATTGCAGTAGTTAGTTTGTATACAAGTTACTTAAGTTAGTCAAACTTCTATATTGATGTGTTTGTATATCATAAAACTAGTTGAACAGAACCCACGAATACTCTTCTATTGTGTCCAAAGTAGGAGAGCAACACCGTAGCAGCATGGGTATGTCTGTGTGCACTTCTGCATGTCTGTCTTCCATCAGTGACATAGACACAGACTCCTAACCACCTTCCTCCTTTTCCAAGAGCCCTTCACTTCCTTGAGTGAACAGATGATTGAAAGAAGGGGGGCCGGGATTACCATAACAAAATCTGTTCATCTCAGTTCCAAGAAGGACATCAGTTTTGGGTACATTATGGCTGCTTTAGGCAGGCTACACCAGAGCGCCTCGGAGCAGTGAAAGCAGCTTTTCAGGTCCCCAGGGACTTAAACCTGGGACAAGAGCTCATGGATGTTTTTGTGGACTCGGGACATGGATGATTTCTGGCACCAACCTGCCCAACAAGAACTGAAGATGGTGTGGACTGCACTCCATTTTTAGCTGTGTATCTGCTGATGTCTTAGACTAGAGGAGGACACCATCTCTTTACAGGCGATGCCCTAAGGGTGTGGAACAGGAAGGCAGATTTGTGTCTACAGCTAATTTCTGTGGATACAGTGGTCTTAATTGAATATTTAGGATTATGACAAGTATATTTGCAAGGTTGTATTCTCCTTCCCCTCTTGGAGAGTAGTATTACTTGCCTTCTGAAAGAACAGGCAACTGTCTCGTGTCCCAGAAGAAGAGTGGGAGAGCATTTTTCGTCTTGCTAGAGGAGCGTGTTTTTGGTTCTGGAGGAAGGTTTTTTTTTTCTGTATATCGTGGAAAGAGAACAGTGTTCCTTTTTTGAAATAGGAGAAGCAGGAGTGTGCCCTTGGGTCCTAAGGGGAATGTGTGAGTGATTCTTTCACCTATGAAAGTTAATGATACCAGTATTTAAAGTGCCCCTGATTTGAAGTCCTTAGTCAATGATTTGGGCGTCATGAGGTTGAGAGACTTGACTTGGACTTGGTTTGTGAGCCAATTTGTGTCACTTTCAGGAGAAAATGTTTTTTCTGACAGGTTAATTCAGTACACTGTCATTGCCACACTGCAATCCACAAAGGAAATTCTGTGGTTTCTGCTTGTTGCACTGCATTACTGGTTTATTGTGCCTATATAGGTGCTGGGTAGCATAAGGTCATGCTGTCACATGTAATCATAACTGTATTTTAACCCAGCTTTGTGGTGCACTCTGGGAGGGATAATGCATATTTCAAACCGGTTTTACTTCTGATTCAGTAATGTTTCTTTGGGCTGTAGCTTTTGCACACAGTGGAAGAGCTTTGCATTAAAGCTAGAGCAAGCATCTTGTAATTTATTGATTCTTTTAGTTGAACAGTGGCTTTTATTTGGAACAAAAACCCTTCTTAGACATAAAACTAAATTAAGTCTTACAAGATACCCTCAGCCACCTCAGTACAGGTTACTACTAGCTTTCATTGGCAAATGTCATTGAACAGAGGCAGGGCTTTGAATAGTTGACGTGAAGGGACTTCTAGCACTACCAGACCTTCTGAGGCATAAAACCGGCAGGTGCTTTCTTCCTAAGCTGTATTTTACTTTGGTAAATAAATGCTGTACAGGAGCTTACAGGGAAGAATTTGTTTGGTTTTGGCTTCAGCTTTTAGCCCAAAAAGGTATACCAAACCAATTCTTTGTCTTGTGCAATCTGAATAATTGGAGCATCAGTAGTATATTGCATAAAGGAACTGTCTTAAAGTACTAAAATTGGGGCATATGTCATAGCCTGTCATGAGCAGCCATTTTCATGAATATAAATGACTGGAGACTAGACAGAATGGGGTCCAGGTTGAAGGTGAAGTTTTCTTGGTATCTAGCAATGTATAGAGGGTTAAGACTGTGAGCTGCGATTCCCAGTTTACCTCATTAATCATGCATTTTAAATCCCTTAGTCTCCAGCTGAATACTGTCATTCTCAAGAGTCTAATCTACACAACATTCCCAAGTTGCCTAATCTACACAACATTCCCAAGTTGCCTTTGTAAAAAAAAAAAAAAAAAAAAAAAAAAAAAGACTTTGTAATACTAAATGTGTGGATCGGATCTGAGACACACCACGGAGCACCACAAATTGAACCTTTCATGTGTAAGGGAAGTGGGTGATGTGGAGCTGTTGCAGCTAGCTGTAACAGTTTGATCTGCAAGTCTCTTTCCCAGAGAGAGAATAAAAGTAAAGAGGAAGAACAGTTGAAAGAAATGATGAAAGTTGGGGAAAGAATGAAACTGAAATGAATATGGTGGAAGACTGCTAGTCAAAGTGACCACTGGTGTTGTTTGGTAGTTAACTGTGGTGTATTTCAGGAGATGCTATAAGTAGAACTTAGCATCACAAGAAGTGCAGTGTTTCTCTTGGCACTTCGAATTTCACTAGTCATGGCGTTTTGGGTGACACACCAGCATTCACCACAGAGGCATAGCTAGTGAGGGTGAAAGGGGTGGTCCACCCCGGGCGGCACTCTATAAGTTGCTGTTTTTTTTCTCCTGAGAAGCTGTTATGGGTTGTTTTTTTTTTGGCCTGGTGGTTAGTCAGGTGGTGCCATGGCGACTTTCTGTTTGCGTAAGTTGCACACCATGACATGCACACACAGGCAACAGCAGGCCCAACAGTAAGCTCTTTTAATGGTCACGCAACCGCACACCTAGATGTGGAACAGCATGGGAAAATAGCAGCAGGACCCCCGGGCCAAGAAGACAAATATAAAAGACAGGTACTTAAGTAATTGATTTATTTTAATAAATATAGGAATGCATAGAAATATTTTACTGAAGGGGTCGCTTGGGTGATTTGGTGCTTATACACACATTAGGAATGTTACTGAAGGGGTCGTTTGGGCAAATGATTCATTTTGGTGCTTTGCATACCTCAACATTTTACTGAAGGGGTCACTTGGGTGAATGTTTCATTTTGGTGCTTGTACACATATTAGGAATGTTACTGAAGGGGTCGCTTTGGCAGATGTGTAATTTTGGTGCTTGTACATACTGTATCTGAACATTTTACTGAAGGGGTCTCTGGGAAATGTTTCACTTTGTGCTTGTGTGTACCTGGACATACTAATGAAGATGCTGCTTGGGGAAATAATTTGTGCATCAGGGAAGTGCTTGTGCATAAATGGTAAGACTGTTGGAGTGACACTGGTCAAAATAATTGTCATTTTAGTTCTCGTGCATACACAAAACAAAGTAATGAAGGGGTTACTGGAGAAATAATTTGTGTGTCAAGGAAGTGCTTTTGCATAATTGGACAAGCTGGAGTTGCAATCCACAAACTTGTATCAAAGGTGAGGCATTGCTTTTAACAATGGATACGAGAACCATCCTTTTCACTTTTTGTATGACTATGATGTGTATTATGCTTTATTTTGTGAGGGGAGGTGGCGAACTCAACCCCAGGCGGCACAAACTCTAGCTACGTCCCTGGTTCACCAACACCCGAATTAACAAAGAAACTGAACAAAAATGCAAGAAATATATGACCTTGCTCTCATCTATTAAAACTCAGCAAAAAAAGTCATTAATTGATGTTAATGAAATAAAATGCAATGTGTTCCATATTTTTTTTTCAGTTCAATTCAAAATTATTAAAAGTAGGGTAATTTTTTGGTGCACTATTTTAAGTGTACATATCATTTGTCTGTTGTAAGTCACTGATCTTTTACTTGTGTAGTGCATAGCAACACACAATTGGACTGTATTTTCTTAAATGAATATGTGAAGAATTGTTTCTCTCTTGTTTGGGGGGGGGGGGGGTGACAACCCATCAGGGTCAAGATAGACATTTTCTAATTTTTGACATGTTGAGCCCTAAAGGTTCACCATCACTGCGACTAGTGTTTTTTTTTAAACTGCCTTTTTTTCCCTTCCAGTTTTTATTTATTTTGTAGTGTAGAAAACCAGTACATCTGAAGTAGGAGATTCATTTGTCTGCAACCTGTGGGTTATGGATCCGATATCGGATCCGAACCGGCATGGTTATCCAGCTATGGATCGAGCTCTTAGCTCCTCCCCTCACCCATAATGCCCTGCTCTCCCTACATGACCTTAGATCTAGTTTGCCGCGCTGGTAACCAGGTCTTGGATCGTCTGAGCTCTTCAACTAAGTGACTATTTTACCTAAAGAAAGCTTTATTTTGAATTTTTGCAGTTAGCTTTGAGTGATTGTGTTAGGTTCCCCTTAATCTTTTCATAGTTTGTTTAAACTTTTTACTTTTTAAACTTTAAGTTTATACCCTCCCCTCACTGGTCGTAGTTTCTGTTTGAGTGTACTGTTTGGGGCCTTGTGTGTGTGCTAGTTTAGTACTAGTTCTCTGTCTTTTATTTTTTTTGTATAAAAAAAAAAAAAAAAAAGACTTTAGTTATGTCAGAAGCCCCTAAGGCAATATTCTCTAAGTGCTCCGAGTGTGGCCATAAGCTTTCCCCTGCTGATGGCCACACTCGGTGCGTTCGATGCCTTGGGGTTGAACACCTCACTTCTGGATGTTCCATTTGTGCAGGGTTCAACCCCAGGGCATTGAAGGAGCGGAGGTCGAAGCTGGTCCTGGCGGGACTTCTACCCCCGGACTCGGCTTCGGCTCCTGTGGTGGGTACCGTGGCTTCGGTTCCCTCCTCGCCTGCTCCCCCTCCTCCACCTGGGACTCAACCTCCCACTGCTGGGTTGGAGGGGAGAGAGAGGCAAGAAAAAAGGATCAGAGAGAGAAGCACCATAAGCGGCGGGCCGAGACCTCCGTTTCAGCCCCGCCAGCTAAGCGGGCTTCTCCTCCGGCCTCCTTGGCTGCTGGCTCTCCTCCCCCTCGGCTCCGGTCTGCTTTTCACCGGGGCCTGAGGAGGAGGAGACCCGATCTCCGTCGAGGCTATCGAGGAGGCACTCAAGGCCTACCTCGGTAGCCTCTTCGAGATCTACATATAGCCTTTCCGACGCTGATCTGGACTGGATGATGAGAAGATTCATCCAGGTCCAGATACAGATGGGAGTGCTCCTGCCTCCCCCCCCCCCCTCTGGGGGGGAGCTTGACCCCATTTTTCAAGCCTATAGCTCCTTCTCCGACCCGCTACCCGGGTTCGGAGCGTTTGGAGCCGTGCAGCTTCGGAGCCGGGGGTGGGTTGGCGCCGATAGTACTAGGTACTTCGGATCCGACCTCTCGGAGCCTGGCTCCGACCTTCGGATCCGGGGGATTTAGTGTGCCTTCGGCGCTGTCTGTGTTGGAGCGCACTGGTCCCTCGGATCCGAGTGTCTCGGGGCCGGCTCCGATCCACTCTTCTGATCCGAGGGGGAGCCGACTTTCGGATCCTTTGGTTGAGGCTGGCTCCCCCTCGGCTTTTGATGTAGTGGAGAGGGCTCTGTTGAGGGCTTCCGGACCCCCGGCACTTGCTTCGGCTCCGTCCCGTGCTCCATCTGCACTGGGTCAGGCTTCCACCATCCGGCCACTGGGACAGCCCGCTTCAGTGCCCCAAGCTGTTCCTTTGGAACAAGACACTGCTTGCGAGGGCTCTGGGGAAAGCCTCTTGGTTGGGGTGCAGAATGATCCTCATTGCCCCATTCTGGCCTCGACAGGTCTGGTTCCCTTACATAAGGTCTCACTCGGTGAATCCACCTTGGATTCTAGATCCCATTCCGGATCTGATATCGCACCCATCGAACCTACCAACTCCGAATCTGGACAACCTGAAGCTGACTGCTTGTCTGCTCCAGTTCCACTCCTAATTAGGACTCCCGGTATCTCGTCCCCCGTTAAGGCCATCCTGGTAGCGGCTCATAAACCATCTACCAGGAAAGTTTACCGCAGTAAATGGAAACGATTCTCCATTTGGGCGGAGCAGCAAGGTCTAGATCCCTTTACCGTTCCCGTTCCTCTGGTGCTAGACTTCCTAACCACTCTTTTTAATGATGGTGCCAGTAGTTCCACGGTCAAAGTGCAGCTCGCGGCCATTTCTCATCATGTTGGTCATGACTTTTGGACCTCTTATGTCTTCCAAATTGTGTAAAATCTTCCTAAAAGGCACCTTTCTCCTTAGACCCCCTATCAAGCAAGCGGTTCCTCCATGGGATCTTTCTTTGGTTCTTCAGGCCTTGACCGCTCCCCCCTTCGAACCTGCGGCCACAGTAGATCTTAAATTTTTATCCCTCAAGACTGCTTTTTTAGTAGCCATTACTTCGGCCAAAAGAGTTTCGGAACTTCAAGCCTTATCCATGAAGCCTCCTTACTTGGTCTTCCATCCAGACTGCGTATACCTCAGGACCAATCCCTCCTTTCTTCCTAAGGTAGCTTCAGAAGCAAACATTAATCAGTCCATTAACCTCCCTGTTTTCTTTCCTAAATATCAAAACAAGGGTGAATACGAGCTGCATTCCTTGGATGTTCACAAGCATCTTCGTTTTTATCTTAACAGGACAGCTGGTCATAGGCAATCCGACCAGTTGTTCATTTCCTTTGCCAAATTCAATCTGGGTAAGCCAATTTCCAAAGTCTCCTTGTCACGCTGGATTTCGCAATGTATTCTTTTAGCTTATCAGGCTTCTGGGAGGCCCGCACCGGAGGGAGTCCATGCCCATTCGACCCAGTCAGTTTCTACCTCAGCAGCCTTTAAGGCTAGGATTCCTCTGGATGACATTTGTTCAGCAGCCGCTTGGGCTTCATCTCATACCTTTATTTCTCATTACAAGCTGGATATCACATCTAGAGGTAGAGCATCCTTTGGCTCCGCGGTGCTCCGGAATATCCTTCCATGACGGCCGCCCAAGATTCAGGTAGCTGGGGACTCTGTCCCACAGGTTGCAGACAAATGGATCTCCTACTTCAGATTTAGAAGTTATGTACTTACCATAACGGTCCATCTGAGTAGGTGGATTCATTTGTCTGCAACCATCCCGCCCTCCTATCCCCCTGGCCTTGTCAGTTTCCTGCATATTATGTTACCCTTCCAGGGTATTTTGATTCAGGGCAAACTCGATCTGAGGTCATGTAGGGAGAGCAGGGCATTATGGGTGAGGGGAGGAGCTAAGAGCTCGGATTCATAGCTGGATAACCATGCCGGTTCGGATCCGATATCGGATCCATAACCCACAGGTTGCAGACAAATGAATCCACCTACTCAGATGGAACATTATGGTAAGTACATAACTTCTAATTAACTGCTATAAACATGACTCCTGGAGTAGCCAGATATGCACCTTGTAAGCCAGCATTTACAAGTTAAGGTGGAGGCAGTGTTTTTTTCTCTCTACAGCTGCATATGGCCAAACTTCATACACTTAAGTGAAGATAAAAAAGGTTTAATGGGTAAAATATTAAGTAATCAATATGCAGACCATTGCAAGCCTAGACAGTAAACCATATTCAGAAGTTCTCTTTAGCTTTAAGGAAGGGAAGCACTTAGATAAACTGCTGGAGAATTTGAGGCTGCCCATTCATTTATCTTGATAGTGGCTGGGGTATTATATTGCTTGAAATGTAGTAGGAATTTGTCCCAGAAGTGGTGGGTGGATATATAGAGATATGAATCTGTCACACCAACATGTTTATCTGTTGAAGGTTTAGGTGCTTTAAACAAATATTGGAGGAGCCATTTTTCTATGAAGGAATAGAAGGTTGAGGAGCAGGATTGGGTCTCTTATGACTTGGAAGGCTAGACCCATTGCAATGGAGGAGTCTGTGACCAAATGCGGAGAGAGGGTTGCCAGTCTTTCAGAATAACAGAGGATGCTGAGGCCATTGATCTTAACTAGGAATCTCCATGCCTGTCAGATTGAGTGATATGTTTTACATACCAAAATACCCATTATATTTTCAGTAATAGGTCTGATAAAGAGATGAGCAAAGTGGAATTTAGATTTCTTTGCTCCCCCAGGAGATATCTTTGGAAATTAGTTGAGCTAGACATAATGATTTCCAGACTACTGCATAGTTGTAATGGTGGAGTACCTAAATCAATTGTGATATTGATTGGTGGGGGTATCTCGCCTGTATGGTATGATGCAGAATTTGTTTTGTACTAATGTGAGCTACAAATACATTTTTTCATGTTTATTTTGATACTGTTGTCCTTGGTACCAATTTAACAGTCTAATTCATGCTGGAGCCATTGAGTCAGTGGTGGAACAACCAACAGCACCTACTTTACAGTTGTCATCAAACATTTGTAGTTGTAGGCCAGAAGCATTGGCTTGCAGGTCTGAGAAATAGATGCAATTTAAAGAGATGGAGACCAGAAGTGAGCCTTGTGATTGATCACAGGTGACTTTTTTTGTTTTCTGAAGTGGCATCTGTGAATGTAACTACAGTATCTACCAGAACAGTTCACTGTACAATACGTGTACTTGTATTCAGATTGGCAAGGACTTCAAAAATACCTACATGAAAAATAGTCAATGGCCTTGGCCACGTCCAGCTATGCTGTATTGACTGCATAACTGCTGTCCGCTGCTTAATTTACTTTTGCAGGACCTAACCAACAAAACTGAATGGATGGGGGGAGTCCAGGCTTAAGAGATTTTCAGTGTCCAGATTAATTTGGTCCGAGTTACTGTTCTCTGTGGCTTTACATATGAGGCTAGTGAGAATGCTCCATGGCTAAGATACTTTTGTGTAATTGCATTATGCAATGGTCAGCGTTGCTGCCTCACAGCAAGAGGTTTGATCCTCGGCTGGGGTGCCTTCTGTGCGGAGTCTGCATGTCCTCCCTGTGGTCACGTGGGTTTCCTCCGGGTGCTCCGGTTTCCTCCTACATCCCAAAGACATGCTGTAGGTGGATTGGACACTCTAAATTGGCCCTAGGTGTGAGTGTGTACCTTCTGTGGAAGGTTGGGCACCGGGCTGGCAACTTGACACCGTAAAACTCCACTGCCAATCATGAGCGGACAGGTGATCCATTGTGGCGACCCCTAACCAGGAAAAGTCGAAAGAAGAAGCATTATAAAGACCAAGGTTGTTTTTATTGATCAGTGCTGCAGTAGCCCAAGATATATGGGTTATATCCTGAACAGGGTATCTCTGTGGTTATATCCTATGCAGGATGTAACACATATCGCTTAGGCTACTGCAGCAGTGATCATTAGAAAATCTATTGTTAAAGTAAGTTTACTTAGATAACTATACTTGTACAGTTGTACTTTGTGGCGACATTTCTTTAAAGCTTTCCTTTTTATGCATCTTTCTCTTCCCACTCAGTTAATTTTGCTTTTGCTGCAAGTTGTTTGGAACTCTCTTGCAGAACCCGTGTAGTTTTCTATTGCCATTTGAAGCTCCCAACTCACCAGGTTTGCCATTTTTAAAGGAATGCAGTCTTTGCAGTTCAGTCTCTTCTTTACATGAATGTTTTCCTGTAGTCTGTTTTTCCTCCTGTCTCAAACTACTGGAAGTGGTTCAGCAGGTAGCATTTTTCCTTTAATGTCAAGAAGATCAGAACATTGTTGATTCTATTTGCACAGCAGTCATAGTTGCTCAGATTTATTTTCCTGTAGTGGTACTGTAAAGCATCACAAATATACCACAGCATAAGAAATCTGGGCAAAGCCAAAAATAATGAATGGACAAATGCCCAAAGTCAGGAAAAAAATAAAATATTGCTACTATAAACTTAGAAAGTTGGTAGAATAACACATTTTGTTTTAGCATGCATTTTCTAAAGGATACAAAATTTATAACTCATATCTGTCATTGTTTACTGACTTTAGTCCTCAATTTGTCAGAAAACCACAAATTTTATGAAGATCAGACCAAAAATGTGAAGCAGACATTCTGTGGAAATCTGAACAGTTGAGAGGTATGAGAGAATGCTGCACTACTCACTGTCTTTTGGATGAGGCCTTAAATCACAGATATGAGATTTTGGGACTTCCATTTTCACCCCCTCTGGAGTAAGGCTGGTAGTACTTAACTCTGCATCTGAAACTTTCAGACTTGGCACCTGTCATTTTACTCAATGCTCTGCGACTAAGGACCCTTCCCCAGTCCCCTTATTCTGCGCTTTAAGATAGTCACAGCTATAATGGCACCAGGTTCTGTTTTAGTATCCTGGATGATTTTTTTACTTTTATCATGATTAAATTGATTTCTTTTAGTCTATTTAACCCAATCACTTCTGACTGAAACGTACTGTGTTTTTTTTGATTTGAGAGTATGCCTTATGATCAACACACCAATTTTTAAGTGTTTTGGCTGTTTTATTTTTCTTTAGGACTATTTCTCCCTGCAGTTCAGTTATACAGCAGTCTTACTTTTTGGTTTTAGTAGCTTAAATTGACTGTTTATTTGTTCTTTAAATCTGAATATGTTAAGATGTTCATCGTGTTTCACTGTTGGCAGTCGTTACACTTGGGTTATCCTGCTGGCAGGCTACCCACACTCGGCCAGAATTCCAAAGTCTAGGTCCGGCATCAGTTGCTGTCGCCTCTTCCCTGACGTCGGTACGCCAGGGGTATAAAAGATGCAGCTGACGCCATTTTCTTCAGTCTTTCTTGCCACGCGGTGCCCGAAGCAAAAGCAGCTCACAAGTGCTGGTCGGCCGACTCCTGACATTTTCGAAATTGAATTTCAGAACCGAAGTCTTCAGTAAAGCTAAGTACCCCGTTGGGGAAACTTTCTCTTGCTTCAGACCGATGTCAGTAAAAGTTAACAATTGTATTTCTTGTGGGAAGCAAATACCTCATAAGGATTTTCACTCTTACTGTATTCCTTGCCTAGGCCCTGACCATGACTTGCTGGTTGTCGGTTTTGTGCTAAATTCAACCAACGCACTATTAAGCGTCTGTTTGATTTTGCTGTACATTACTTTGGCTGAAGATTTAACTACATAATGCCGTCGGAACAACCGACTGGAATGCATAAAAAAACGTAAAGAAAAGGACAGACATCTGAGGTCCAAAACCGACGAATCTTCTTCTAGGCCAGTCGCCGGTTCTCAGTGAGGCGCTTTTGCAGCCCCTGACGCCCGCTACCTCAGAGCCACAGGCCGCATCTGACTCCCACGTGCAGGCAGCTAGGCCTGTGGAAACTCAAGGTATTGGGCATGTGGAAACTATTCCCTCAGATGAGTCCGGAGCCGCTGAGCAAGCATCGGCTTCTGAGGGTGTTTTCAGACCTTCACAGCTTACTATTCAGTCCACTACAGCAGCCAAGGCAAAGTCAAAAACACCATTAAAGACCAGGAAACAAGTACAGCTTTCTCCTGGACAGTCATCCATGCCAAAGAAACAGATGCGTAAAATGGCTGAGGACCTAATTACTTTGATCAGGAGTTCCCATCCCCCTCCTGATAAAAGGCATAGGCAAGACACCGACTATGACTCCTCTGACCAGGTTTCTGTTTCCTCTGATTCCTCTTCAGATCAGGGATATTCTCTCCCTCCCTATGAGGACTCTGATGCAGAAAAATCTAGACCTTCAGCCTCTCCGCCTGAGGATTACTCTTTTGGGGAAACTTTGCGTACCATGAGGGAGCATTTCCATTGGGAGAGCCAGGATTATTCAGAATCCAAGAAAAGGCTCAGAGACTTTCTTTTATTGCCTCAGCACAGGCCCCTGGCTATCCCCCCTGTGCTTGATATTGTTGTTGATGTTTTCTCTGAATCCAGTTTGTCTCCTGATTCTTTACCCTGTGCACCCACCAGTCAAGCCTGATTCTTTACCCCGTGCACCCACCAGTCAAGCCAGACAAGTACTAAAGGGTCCCAGACTCTCATAAATTTCTTTATAGAAACCCTGCTGCTGACCCAGAAACAATTTCTCAGGGTCCCAAAGGGGTTAAGGCATCCACTGCAGAAAACCCTGTACCCTGTGATAGGCATTCCAGAGCTCTAGATAGATGGGGGAAAAAAGTTTACACTTCTGCTACTTTAGCTGTAAGGGCTTTAAACTGCCAGTGTCACATGCTTAAATATCAACAATACCTAATGTCTTTGCTAAAACAGAAAATGCTTACAAGCTCAGAATGTCCTGACAATAAGGAAATGCAGGATTTATTGCATGCAGCTGAACAAGTGGGAAAGCATACTCTGCAATGTGGTTTTTATTCATTAGAGGCTTCTTGCAGAGCCGCAGTTACAGGCTCTGTCATTTGAAGGCATGCTTGGTTAAAAGAACAAAGTTTACCTGATCATGTTAAAGTAAAATTATTGGATGCTCCACCACAGCATGATACTTTGTTTGGTGTTAAGGCAGAAGAGGTGTTAAAGAAAATGGAGGATAAAGCAAAGTCAATGCAGGCAGTAAAGGATTTCTTACAGGTTCAGCCACCTAGATTTAGCAGAAACTGGCCTTCTAAAAATTAGTCCTTTCCGGTGTCAGACAGGCCACAAAGAGGCAGATACAGATGCCCAAGAGGCAGATCTCAGCCCCAAGGCTCATACAGACCTAAACAATGGGGTGCTTCATCCCCCAAAGGAGGAGAAGACAAATCAGAACCGTATAGGAAACAGTCTCAATGACTTCCCTCTACAAATGCCAAGCACACTTACCTTTTGGCAGCACCCTTAGGGGGAAAGCTAGCACTTTTCTCACAAAATTGGCACATGATCACCCAGGACCAATGGGTACTGAATATTGTTTCTCAGGGTTACAGGTTCCACTTTCACACCCGTCCAAAATCAAAAGGTATGCCAGACCTGCCACAGAACCAATGGGCAGAGGCACAAAAACAAATTTCTGCTCTCGTGGACATGAGAGCTATTCAAAGAGTACCACAGCAAGAATAGGGACAAAGATTTTACTCAAGACTTTTCCAGGTACTCAGAAAGGACAAAGCCTGGAGACCAGTACTGGACCTGTCAATCCTCAATACTTTCCTGGATATTCCGAAATTCAAAACATTAACACTGCAGCAACTTCTACCCATGTTGGGCAAGAAGGCTTGGCTAGTTACGTTGGACCTCAAGGAGGCATGCCTACATGTCCCAGTCAGACAATCTTGCAGAAGATACCTCAGATTCATAGCTGTCTCAATGCATTACCAATTCTCTGCACTGCCCTTTGGCTTATCTACTGCGCCCAGGGTCTTCACAAAATGCCTGGCACCAGTAATTGCATTCTGCAGACAAAAAGGAATTCAAATATATCCCTACTTGGACGACTGCCTTATTCAAGCAGAGAGCAAGGACATTCTACTAAAGCATCTGGCGTTTGTAAAAAGATTACTAATTTGCCTAGGGTACACGGTAAACGAAAAGAAGTCAAAGCTAGTGCCCTCTCAAGAGATAATATTCCTGGGTGCAAGCTTAAATACAACTGCCCAGATGGCTTATCTCATGCCAGACAAGCAAAGGCAACTGACTCATTACTTTCAAATGATGGCAACAAAGACCCAGCTCCCTGTAAGAAAAATTCTGCAGGCTCTGGGCTTCATGGCATCCTGCATTCTACTAATTCCATATGCAAGACTGCATATGAGGAAACTACAATGGTATCTAAAAAGTGTTTGGACTCAACATTGCCGCAGCCTGGAAACAATAATAACTCTTATTCTCTGCCTACAACAGGAGTTTCGATGGTGGGCACTGGCCTGTCACCACAAGAAGGGACAGCCTTTCACCTTACCCACAGCCAGGCAGACAATAACAGATGCATCGGATTATGCTTGGGGGGCACACATAGCAGGAAAATGTATTCAGGGCACATGTCCCAAGGAACAAATGCATCTTAACATCAATCAAAAAGAGATGCTAGCTGTCCAGCATGCCCTGACAGCCTTCAAGGATCTACTACACCCAGGACAACTATTACTAAAGACTGACAATACCACAGTTATGTGGTACATAAGCAAGGGGGCACACATTCCTACCCCCTCTGCAGGCAAACCATGACTTTGTGGAACACAGCACTGACCTATCAAGTACATCTGTAGGCACAATTCCTGCCAGGAAAGAGAAATACTCTGGCAGGCGAACTAAGCAGAAATCTCATGGATCCTCACTAATGGAAACTAAATCCACAGATCTTCAGCATGACAACAAGGAAATGGGGATGCCCAGACATAGATCTTTCTGGCCTCCCCTCACAACTGCCAACTACAGAGATTCTGCACAAGAACTTATCACTCACAAGCATGGAAAGTGGATGCTCTATCCTTCAGCTGGAAAACACTGACAGTTTATGCCTTTCCTCCATTGCCTCTTCTTCCCAAGATGCTACTAAGTCAGACAAGAGAAGCCAAAAATGATTCTGATTGCCCCAGACTGGACACGCCAGCACTGGTGCCCAATCCTAAAGAGCTTGTCTCAAGGCCCAGCCTGGCCTTTACCTCAAATTCCTCGTCTTCTGACTCAACAAAACAATCAGATTCTGCACAGTCAACTCAGAACCTTAAATCTGGCTGCATGGCAGATAATATAGCCACTCAGACCACACCTCTCTCTAAAGCTGTTATGGATGTCATTTTAGAAGCCAGGAGGCCCAGCACTAGGAAATCTTATGCAGAAAAATGGAAGAGATTCTGTGCTATGAACCAGGCACAAGGACTCATACCACTTGTTCCAAATATACCTCAGATTTTACAATACCTTACTGAGATGCTGGACAAAGGCCTATCCTTCTCATCAATTAAGATCCATGCCTCTGCCATTTCAGCTCATTACAATACGGAACCTCCTATTTTCTCTCATCCACTAATAAGACAGTACGTCAGAGGGGCAAAAAACATAAGACCCCCAAGTAGAGCACCGCTACTTACATGGGACCTCAATTTTGTTTTAGAAAAGCTCACACTGCCTCCTTTTGAGCCAGCCAATACAGCTGATATAAAATTCTTATTGAAAACTGCTCTGCTCCTAGCAATAACTTCAGCAAGAAGAGTTTCAGAGTTACAGGCATTAATGGCAGTGGAACCTTTCATCAGGACAGGGTTTCTCTTAGGACAAACCCAACATTTATGCCAAAGGTAGTATCCAGTGTGGCTCTTAACCAAACCATTCATTTGCCAACATTTTATCCAAATCCCCAGAGTAAAGGGGAGAGACTTCTGCATGCTTTGGACATGCACAGACAGCTACACTTCTATTTGGACAAAACAAAAGCTTTCAGAAAAACTGAGCAACTGTTTGTAGCTTATGCTGCAGGATCACAAGGAAAGCCTATCTCAAAGCAGACTTATTTCAAAATGGATAGGACATTGCATTTGTTTCTGCTATTTACAATATGGCAAATCAGTGCCTAAGGGCATTAGGCCGCATTCAACCAGAGCAGCAGCCACTTCAGCAGCCTTCCTCAAAGGAGTACCAACCAAAGACATTTTAGAGGCTTCAACCTGGAGTTCAGTGCACACTTTCACCAAGCACTACCACTTGCCTTTCTACTTTAAATCCAGAGCAGGCTTTGCCACTGCAGGGCCTTGTAGCCTCTCCTAATCCTATTTAGGCCCAGCCACCTAACCTCAGATTTGGGATTCAACCCAAGTGTAATGACTGCAACAGTGAAACACGATGAACATAGTACATAAATGTAGATGTTCGAGTGTATTCACTGCTGCAGTCCAGATAACCCACCCACCATCCCCTTTTTCTTTGCTGGGACTTTTCTGTACGTCTCTATTCTATGCAACCTATGTGGTGTATTTGCTTGTAGATGAAGGAAATGTTTAATGTTAAGTTGTTTATCTCACCTTCATTCTTGCCGGATGGGTTCGGAGCTGATCCTCTGCTCCGACTCTGCCTTTTACTAAAGCTCTAGAGCTATTTACCGGCTTGAGGCCTCCCCTTATCCCACAATGCTAGGCGTCAGATATCCAGATCTCGTTTGCCGCTTCAGCTACTAGGTTGCGTTTTTTACCGGCTCCAGGTCGTATAATTCTTTTACTGCTGTTTTACTGTCAGTGTTGTTGTTATATTTAGATATTCTTCTCTATTAGTTTTATTAGATCGTGTAGCCCCTTTAGACCCCACTTAGGATATCCTTTTCTGTTAGTCCCCCTCCCCACCCTTTGGGGTAGTGTTAGGCCTGTCTCTTTATATATATCTATATATATATATATCTATATATATATATATATATATATATATATACATACATTTGTTACTGTTGGTTCTAGTGCGTGTGTGTCTGTGTGTAGTGTTTTAAGCACTAGTTAAACTTCCCTTGGTATCTCTTATGTCTAAAGATACAAAGGTTTCAGGTTTCAAGAAGTGTGACTCATGCTGTCAGAAGATGTCTGACAGACGGTCACACTTGTGTTTATTGCTTGGGCCCCCTACACCTGCAGGACTCTTGTTCGGTCTGTCATGCCTTCAGTCCGAGAGTCCTGCAGGAGCGTAGGAATAAGCTCATTTTGAGGGGCTTGTTAAAGCCAGAAGGATCCCTGGCCAAGCCTTCGTCGGGGAAATCCTTAAAGCCCGCCAAACCGTCGGCTCCCTGTTCGGAGCCGATGCCGAGTGGAACTTCTGCCTCCTCGTCGGTTCCGGCCAGAACCGACACTTCGAGACCTCAGTCGGCTCCTACTTTGCTATCGGAGCCTTCTCGGAGCTGAAAGCGTTCGTGGTCCCCCTCTTTAGAGTCTGTTCGCTCTGCTCCCAGGTCCCCATTACTACAGTCGGAGCGGAGCCATACATCCCATTCCTCTCGGTCCTCCAGGCTATCCGATCATGACTTAGAAAGGGTGGTCAGTAGGCTCCTAAAGTCGCAGGCACTGGCCAAAATGTTGACTAGCCCTTCTCAACAGACTGTGGCTATCCCTGTTTCTTCAACAGTTCCTCCTCTGACTCTACCACCATGTTCGGAGCCGGAGCTTGTTGGGGCTCGAATCGTCGGAGCCGATACCACACCTTTTGGCTCCCTCGTCTGCTCCGATCTCTTCATTGGTTCCGTCCTTGGAGGGATCCGGGTGCCGAGACTCCCTCGTCTGCTCCGAGGGGGTGAGTGGCAT
Organism: Protopterus annectens; assembly: GCF_019279795.1. Taxonomy (NCBI): domain Eukaryota; kingdom Metazoa; phylum Chordata; order Ceratodontiformes; family Protopteridae; genus Protopterus; species Protopterus annectens. The sequence continues at coordinate 869,554,329 of NC_056731.1, read as the reverse complement.
CGGACCCTTGTCCAACCCCGTTCTCCCTCTTGGGGCCTCGGCGCAGGTGAGCTCGGCCCCATCGGCCTCTGAGCCGTCCCTCTCGGTGCCTGAAGGGGTTCACGTCTCTTCTGAGCAGGGACCCTCTTCTCTGCCTGATTAGGGTTGCCTTTGAGGTCATGAGGAGCGTGCTGACTCCAGTGTCGGCTCCGCGATCGACCCCTTCAGCTCCTCCCCCCATGGTGCCTGCATCGGTCTCTGTCCACCCTCCTTACCCCAAGCGTGGAGAACAGGCACTCCAGGTAGCCCCATTGGGTGCATCTTCCTCTTCCGAGGCCTCCTCTGATCACTCAGAGGAGGCCCCTCGGAAGAGAAAATGTAAGAGGAAGCATGTTGACTCCCCCGAGTCAGTCACCTCTGACACCGACTTGGAAGATTCTGAAGGGTCCCCAAGGTCCCCCTCTGAGGATGTCTCCTTCTCAGACATCCTTGAGATCCTTAGGCAGAGGGGGAACTGGACTGCCCTTAACCCTTCTGAGGACGAGTCGGTGTATCTGGACGTGTTTGGTTCTCGCCCTTCCACCTCCTGGGTGTCTCCGTCTTTCGACCCGCTCATGGAAGTAGTGGCTCGGAAGGCATGGACAGCCCTGGACACAGTAGAACCAATTCCCCGCAGGCCCACAAAATTCATTACAGCCCCGTCCGACAAACAGTTTCTTACAAAGGGTTTCCCTGCTGATGGCCATGGTGGTTGCAGCAGCCACTAAGGAGTTGGCTGACCCTTCAGTGCCTGTCCATCCACCTAATAAAGAATATAGGACAGTGGACAGGTACGGGAAGCGGATGTTTTTTTCAGAGACCTTTTCCATGCGGTCGCTGAACTATCTGTGCCATTTCACCCGCCTTCAAAGAGATCTCCTTAAGGAACTGGGTGATACCCTTCAGGATCCATCTGCTGCGGGGTCTCAGGAAAAGATTAACTCCCAGCTGGTGACCCTTAATTCTAAACACAACTCCTCCATGCGGCTCATTTCTTATGCAGCCGATGGGGCGAGTAGAGCCGCAGGCACTGGCGTGGCTTTGAGAAGACATACCTGGATGCGGTTATGTAACTTTGCTGACCCCTTTAAGGCGTCCTTCACCAATACCCCCTTCGATGGTTCAGCTTTGTTCGGACCACAGGTGAAGGATACCCTTACCAGGTGTGAGCAGGAAGGCAAGACTCTCTCTGCCGTGGGAGTCCGTTTTTCTACTCCCTCTAGACCATACCCTAAAGGTCAGAAGAGTGGAAAAATGTGGTTTCGCAAACCCCAAGGAGTCGTGCCTGACGCACAAGGCGAGTTTCCCCCCAGGGGCAGAGGAGGGAACAACAATAGACGCCGCCCGAGGGGCAGAGGGGGTCCTTCAAAATCAAGGTAGCAGGGAATCTTTCTCTGACAAACCCTTTCAGCACCCCTGAGGGGCTGCCCAACTGTCCACCCTCTGAGGCAATCGGGGGAAGATTGTCACTGTACCCAGAAGCCTGGCGTCTCCTCACACAAGACAGATTGGGTACAGTCTTATCATATCCGAGGGTTACAAAATCCTCTTTGTCCACACCCCCGTGCAAACAAACAGCACCCTTCCAGATGTTCCACCCGGTCTAAAGGAACAAGCAGTACTAGAAATTTCAAAACTGCTAGAAAAAAGAGCCATCCAGCCAGTCCCAGCAGACCAGTAAGGATCCGGGATTTACTCCAAGTTCTTTTTGGTACCAAAGAAAACAGGGGACTGGAGACCCATTTTGGATCTCAGCAGGTTAAACAAATCTGTTCAAAGAACGAAGTTCCGGATGGTCACGCTTCAGTCCATTCTACCCTTTTTGGGTACGGACATTTGGATGTGCTCCATAGACCTTCAGGATGTGTACTACCATATCAGAATGAACAGATGCTCCAGGAGGTTTCTCCGCTTCAGGCTGGGAGCCAGTCACTATCAATTCAGAGCCCTGCCCTTTGGTCTCACCACAGCCCCCAGGGTGTTCACCAAATGCATGGCAGTGGTTACGGCCTACCTGAGACGGCGACGATTCCAGGTGTTTCCATATCTAGACGACTGGCTCCTAACTGCTTCCACCAGGCATCAGCTAATCCGAGCCAGGGATTATACCATCCAAACTTGCTCCGAGCTAGGTATCTCTGTAAACTTTGAAAAGTCTGCGTTGTCGCCTAGTCAATCTATAACCTTTATAGGCACCATATTAAATACAAAAGAACTGTCGGCAAAACTTCCATTAGAAAGAATATTAGACATTCGCCGACATGTTCAAACATTACTACAGTGCAAGAGAATTCAGGCCAGATTTGTACTGAAAACCTTGGGTCTCATGGCAGCAGCAATCACATTACTTCCCCTGGCTCGTTTTCACATGCGGATTCTTCAATGGATGCTTTTTACCCAATGGTCCTTTCAACAGCTTCCGATGTCTCACAACATAATAATCACCCATTCATGCAAAGACCACCTTTCTTGGTGGATGGTCCCCCCTCAAGTTTTTCAGGGCAGACCGTTTGTCCTTCCTCCTCTGGTTGCCACGGTGACAACGGATGCCTCTCTGATCGGGTGGGGGGGGCATTTTCAGGGCAGGACTGCCCAGGGCACTTGGCAACCCCTAGAGTACCATCTGCATATAAACGTCTTGGAGATGAGAGTGGTACTTTTAGTGTTGCAAGCTCTTCAGGACTCTCTACCTACCGGCACTATTGCAGTTCAGATGGACAATGTCGGTAGTGTGGTACATCAACAAGCGGGGCGGAACCATGTCCTATCCCTTATGTCGAGAAGCACTCAGACTCTGGCAGTGGGCGAGTTCCTCTCAACGGTTTCTGATAGCAACGCATATCCCCGGGAAGTCCAACGTCATAGCGGACAGGCTAAGCAGAGCAATCCTTATGCCTTACGAGTGGTCTCTCAATCAGTAGCGGACAAAATTTTCTGCAGATGGGGTCAACCTTGCTGCGACCTTTTTGCAACCCCTCTCAACAGCAAGTGCAGCGACTTCTTCACTCTCTTCCCCCTCCCAGACCATTCCCCCAGAGACGCTCTAGTTCACGATTGGCCTCTGGGTCTTCTCTGTGCATTCCCTCCTTTTCCCTTAATTCCAAAACTGATTAAGAAAGCGACCACTTTGGGATCCAGGATGATCCTCATTGCTCTTTACTGGCCTCGACAAATTTGGTTCCCATTCCTGCATCGTCACCTGCTGGAGCAGCCCTGGAATCTGGACCCAGTGCCAGACCTCTTGATCCATCAGTCGGGCGGGCTGCACCAATCCCTTCACTCTCTCAACATCACAGCTTGGTTGCTCCACTTCCAACCTTAGCCAGGCTTCCACATATTTCTCAGCCAGTGCGTGAAATCATACTTTCTTCGCACAAATCTTCTACTATGAAGACTTATGCTAGTAAGTGGAAACGTTTTTCTTCCTGGGCAGAGGCTAAAAAGATAGACCCCTTTACAGCACCTGTCCGTAATGTTTTAGATTTTTTGGCGGAACTTTTTCGAGCAGGTTCCTCATCTGCCACCATTAGGGTCCAATTGGCTGCTATCGCAAATTTTCACGTTGGCCTATCAGAGTCCAGTATCATGTCCCACAAACTTTGTAAGGCCTTTCTTAAGGGCACTATTTTACTTAGACCCCCAGTTAAAGATCCCCCACCCCCTCCGTGGGATTTGAACTTGATATTAACTTCATTGATTCTCCCTCCTTTTGAACCTGCGGCTTCTTGTTCCTTAAAGTTACTCTCCTGGAAGACTCTCTTCTTAGTAGCCATCACCTCAGCCAGAAGAGTATCGGAACTTCAAGCCCTTTGTATTCGTCCTCCTTATCTTATTTTTCACAAAGATAGAGTTTCACTCAGGACTAATCCTTCCTTTTTACCCAAAATACCCTCAGAGACAAATCTCAATCAGGCTGTTGATCTTCCTGTCTTTTTTCCTAATTATTCAAACAGAGCTGAGCAAAAGTTACATTATTTGGACGTTCACAGGCAATTACGTTTTTATTTGGATAGGACCAAACAGACAAGAAAATCAGATCAACTCTTCCTGTCCTATATAGAGGGCAAGCAGGGCCTGTCAGTTTCTAAGGTAACTTTGTCCAGGTGGCTGGCCTCTATTATTACCTTGATCTACCAACTGAGACATAAAGAACTCCCTACAAAACCAAAAGCTCATTCCACCAGAGCATTGGCTACGTCGGTAGCTTTTCAGGCTAGACTTCCAATGGAATCTATTTGTGCTGCAGCCACATGGGCCACTCCTCATACCTTCATTTCGCATTACAAGTTGGATATGGCCTCCAGGAGTCGAGCTGATTTTGGTTCCACTGTGCTCAAGAGTCTGTTTCGATGAGCGACCCAGGGCTAAGGTGCTAGGGATGCTGTCCAATCCAGCAAGAATGAAGGCGAGATAGACAACTTAACATTAAGAAGTTATGTACCTACCATAACGTTCCATGTTAGTTGTCTTCATCTCGCCTTCTTTCTTGCGTCCCACCCTCTATCCCCCTAGCCTCGTTAGGACCGAGAAGAATCCCTTTTGAGGCCTTCTTCCTATGGTTGACCTTTTTTTAGGTTACGTCCTCCTCTGTTTGCAGCACTGTAGGTAAACCTTGTGGTGGGAACAGGTGTTTTTTTCCACGGTGTTAGCTCTACCAAACGAGATCTGGATATCTGACGCCTAGCATTGTGGGATAAGGGGAGGCCTTGAGCCGGTAAATAGCTCTTGAGCTTTAGTAAAAGGCCGAGTCGGCTCCGAACCCATCCAGCAAGAAAGGAGGCGAGATGAAGACAACTAACATGGAGCGTTATGGTAGGTACAGCACTTCTTATTTTAGTACATGCATACTTCTTGGCATAATTTTTAAGCCTACCTATTTGGGGACACCTGACATCTGGGGCAAGAAAAACTGAAGAAAATGGCGTCTGCTGCATCTTTTATACCCCTGGCGCACTGATGGGGAAGAGGCGACAGCAACCGACGCTGGACCTAGACTTTGGAATTCTGGCCGACTGCAGGTAGCCTGCCAGCAGGATAACCCAAGTATAATGACTGCAACAGTGAATACACTCTAACATCTACATTTATGGTAGGTACACAACTGTACTTTCTCTGTATTTTTTGATAGCTTTGTGAGGGCACAAATATTTTCAGAGTTGAACCACTTTTTCTGACTCTAGTTTTCTCACCAGACTAGTTTCAGCTTTGGTGTTTGACGGTTTGCCTGGTGCATGGTCATTTGCTCTTAACCATATCATGTTTGCTCTTGAGGTCAATGCCATTGGTGTCTGCTTCTGTGTTGATAACTTGTGATGTTAAGTTGTCTATCTCGCCTTCATTCTTGCTGGATGGGTTCGGAGCCGACCTCGGCCACTGCCACTCTAAATGCTCGAGAGTTGGTTCCACCGGCTCGAGGCTCCCCTTATATCCCACAATGCTAGGCGAGAGTTACCTCTGATCTCGTTTGCCGCTACAGCGATCGAGGTGTTGGTTTTCTACCGGTTCTTGGTAAGTGACTTTCTTGTAAAGTTAGTGTAATTAAACCCTTTAATTTTAAATTTTATACTTATTTCCCTTAGTTTAGAGGAATTCTTGCCCTTTTCTTAAAATTCCTGTTTTTCCCCACAAGAACTTTAGTTCTTCCCTCGGACCTTCAGGCCTTCTTCCTTCCCTAGTGGGTGTGTGTGTGTTATTTTCTTAATTTAAAACTTAGTCAGTTGTTTTATTTTAAGCTAAAACTAGACAGGGTGTAATCAGTGTGTTTTTGACTGTGTGTGTGATTGCACTTTCGGAATGTCTAAAGAATCAAAGGTCTCAGGCTTCAAGAAGTGTGATGCGTGCTGTCAGAAAATGTCTCTGACAGACGGTCACACTTCTTGTGTCTACTGCCTGGGGCCTTTGCACCTGCAGGACTCCTGTGCTGTTTGCCATGGCTTCAGTCCCAGGGTCCTGCAGGAAAGAAAAATAAATTAATTTTGAGAGGTTTACTCAAGCCTGAGGATTCCCTTACTGTCTCTTCAGGGAAGCCCTCCAAGGCTTCTAGGTCTTCGGCTCCAGCAACTGAGCCGAGACCTAAGGCTTCTAAACCTCGCTTACATCGGCTCGGCTGGAGCCGATGAGTCTCAGTCCACAGTTTCTGTGGTTCCTCGGCTCGGGAGCCGAGGTAATAGAGATTCCGTGTCGGCTCCGACCAGATCTTGAGCCGACATCGAGAAGAGGTCCAGGTCACCATCCCTTGGCTCCGTTCATTCGGCTCCAGGATCTCCCCTGCTGTCTGAACGGAGCCATAAATCTCATTCCTCTAGGTCATCGAGGCTGTCGGATCATGACCTTCAAAGGGTAGTGAGTCGACTTAAGTCCGAGGCACTGGCCCAGATGCTTCAGACCCCGACTCATCAGTCGATGCCTGCCCCTGTCCATCAATATATTCCTCCTCCGACTCTGTTGAGCTCGGAGCCGGGTCGTGTCAGAACCGAGACTGTGGTAGCATCGGAGCCGATACAATTGTCTTCGGCTCCATCGTCGGCTCCGATTTCTTCCTTAGAAGAATCTCGGCGCCGGACTTCCATCGTCGGCTCGAGGGTGAGTGGCATCGGACCCTTGTCCGACCCCGCTCTTCCTCTCGGAGCTTGCGCTGGTGAGTTCGGCTCCGACATCGCCTCGGAGCCATCACTGTCGGTGCCGAGGGAGGTTTTCAGCTTCGGAGCGGGACCTCTGGCTTTGCCTGACAGGGGTGCTTTCGAGGTCATGCGGAGTGTGTTAGAGCCTGGCTCTACTCCACAGTCGGCGCCGTCCGCCCTCCCCACGGTGCCTCAGGTCAAGTCGACTCACTCCCTCATCCCGGACCGCAGAGAGCCAGCTCCTCAGGAACCCCATGTGGGGATTTCATCCTCTTCGAGGCCTCTCCTGATTTCGCAGAAGAGCCCCTCGGAAGAGGAAGTGTAAGAGGAAACACATTGACTCACCTGAGTCCATCACATCTGACACAGATTTAGATGATTCGAGGGTTCCCCGTTCCCCTTCTGAAGATGTCTCTTTGCAGACATTCTAGAGATCCTGAAGCAGAGGGAAATTGGCCAGCCCTTAACCCTTCGGAGGATGAATCTGTATATCTTGAGGCGTTTGGCTCTCGCCCTTCCACCTCCTGGGTGTCCCCCTTGACCCCTCATGCAGGTGGTTGCTAAAAGGCATGGACGGCTCCTGATTCAGTGGACCCCACTCCCAGGAGACCCTCCAATTTCATAACGGCACCAGCAGACAAGCAGTTCTTGACAAAAGGAGTTTCTGTGGATGCTATGGTGGTAGCTGCTGCCACTAAGAAGGAACTAGCTGATCCTTCAGTACCTGTCCATCCACCTAACAAGGAATCTAGGTCCATGGACAGGTACGGAAGCGGATGTTCTCATCAGCGACATTTACTATGCGTTCGCTGAACTACCTGTGCCATTTCACTCGTCTTCAAAGGGACTTGATTAAAGAAGCGAGTGACATGTTGAAGGATCCTACAGCTGCGGGTTTTCAAGATAAAATGAACACTCAGCTGGCTACCCTTAACTCCATAGCCAACTCCTCCATGCGCCTCCTTTCTTATGCGGCTGATGGAGCGAGTAGGGCCGCAGGGACAGGTGTGGCCTTACGTAGGCATGCCTGGATGCGGCTATGCAATTTTGCGGACCCTTTCAAGACGTCTTTCACTAACTCTCCGTTTGATGGATCATCTCTTTGGTCCTCAAGTGAAAGAAACCTTGACTAGGTGCGAGACTGATGGCAAGACTCTTTCTGCCGCCGGAGTCCGTTTTCTACTCCTTCTAGGCCTTACCCCAAAGGCCAGAAAAGTGGGAAAATGTGGTTCCGTAATAAAATCAAGGGACTTAGCCTGACGACAAAGTCGTTACCGCCAGAGGCAGAGGCGGAATAACAATGGTAGACGCCGCCCTCGAGGCAGGGGGCTCCAGAACCAGGGCAATCGAGAAGCCTTCTCTGATAAGCCCTTTCAGCATCCCTGAGGTGTTGCCCGGCTGCCCACCTTCGGAGGCAGTCGGGGGAAGGTTGTCACTGTGCCCAAAAGCCTGGCTATCCCTGACTCAAGACAAATGGGTACAGTCCGTCATTTCTGAAGGCTATTCTATCCCCTTTCTTCGCATTCCGAAACAATCAAAAAAATCCCTTCCAGATGTTCCACCACAAAGGGATCTAGCGGTTTTGGAAATTTCAAAACTGCTTGCAAAAAGAGCAATTCAGCCAGTTCCAGCAGACCAGCAGGGATCCGGAATCTACTCAAGGTTCTTTTTAGTTCCAAAGAAAACAGGGGACTGGAGACCAATTTTGGATCTCAGTATCTTGAACAGATCAGTCAAGAAAACAAGATTTGAATGGTCACGCTGCAGTCCATCCTTCCCCTATTGGGAAAAGGAAACTGGATGTGCTCTATAGACCTTCAGGATGCGTACTATCACATAAAAATGAACAGACGCTCCAGAAGATTCCTCCGCTTCAGGCTGGGAACCAGTCATTTTCAATTCAGGGCCCTGCCCTTTGGTCTCACCACTGCCCCGGTGTTTACCAAATGCATGGCAGTGGTAGCTTCTCACCTGAGGCGACAAGGATTCCAGGTGTTTCCATATTTGGACGACTGGCTCCTCACAGCTCCCACCAAGCATCTCCTTCTGATGGCCAGGGATTACACTTTTCGCATTTGTCAAAAGTTAGGCATTTCAATAAATTGCGAAAAGTCTGTTTTGTCGCCTTGTCGTACTATTACCTTCATAGGCAAATCTAGACACAGTAGACATGTCTGCAGGCTAACAGATCAGAGAATAACAGACATACACAGACTGGTCTCACTCCTTTCAACAACAACAGAAACAAAGCCAGGTTAGTTCTGAAAGTGTTGGGAATTATGGCGGCTGCCATACCTCTGCTTCCATTAGCCAGATTCCACATGCGAATCCTTCAATGGATGCTCTTTACACAATGGTCATACCAGCAACTTCCAATGTCCCACACCATTATGATCACGCAGGTGCAGAAATCATCTCATGTGGTGGATGTCTTCCCTCAGCTCTGGTTGGGAAGACCCTTTGTTCCTCCCTCCGGTTGCTACTCTGACAACGGACGCCTCCTGATCGGGTGGGGGGATTATCAGGGCAGGACGGTCCAGGGCACATGGCAACCAGACGAATGCCACTTGCGCATAAATGTTCTGGAGATGAGAGCAGTGCTTTTAGCGTTGCAAGGCCTTCAAGACTCTCTCCCTTGGGAACGATTGCAATCCAGACAGACAATATGTCTGTAGTGTGGTACATCAACAAACAAGGCGGAACCAGGTCCTACCCCTGTGTCGAGAAGCACTCAGATTGTGGCAATGGGCGATTTCTTCTCAGCGTTTTCTGATAGCAACGCACATCCCGGAAGTCCAATCAAATAGCGGACAAATTGAGCAGAGCTATCCTCATGCCTCACGAGTGGTCTCTGAAAGACTCTGTTGTGAGAGAGATTTTTCTCAAGTGGGGTCAGCCTTGCTGCGATCTTTTTGCTACTCCCCAAAACAGCAAGTGCAGACATTATTTCACTCTATTCCCTTTACCAGGCCAACCCAGCAGAGACGCTCTAGTCCAAGTTTGGCCCCGGGGACTTCTGTATGCATTTCCTCCCTTCCCACTAATCTCTCAAGTGATACAGAAAGCTATCGCTCAGAAGGCCTCGTTGATCCTCATTGCTCCTTACTGGCCTCGACAGGTGTGGTTCCCCTTTCTACATCAATTTCTACTGGAGCGACCTTGGCATCTGGACCTAGTTCCAGACCTTTTGATCCATCAATCGGGTCAGTTACATCGCTCCCTCCCCTCTCTGAACCTCACTGCTTGGTTCCTCCAGTTCCAACCTTAGCCAGGCTTCCTCAATTATCTCACTCTGTTCGAGATATTTTGATAGCTTCCCATAAATCTTCCACTAGGAAGATTTATTTGAGTAAGTGGAAATGTTTCACATATTGGGCTCAAGGAAGGGACATAGATCCTTTCACTGCTTCCATCCAAATGGTCCTTGATTTTCTAGCTGAACTCTTCCATGCAGGTTCATCCCCTTCTACTCTTAAAGTTCAATTGGCAGCCATCTCTAACTTTCATGTGGGTATTTCTGAGTCTGCCTTAATGTCCCACAAGCTTTGCAAAGCCTTTTTGAAAGGAGTTTTTCTTCTCAGACCTCCTATAAGAAATCCTCCTTCTCCTTGGGACCTAAATTTAGTTCTTACTTCTTTGATTCTACCCCTTCGAACCTGCAGCCTCCTGTTCTTTAAAATTGCTATCATGGAAGACTCTCTTTCTGGTAGCTATTACTTCAGCTAGAAGAGTCTCAGAACTTCATGCACTCAGCTGTCGACCTCCTTATCTATTGTTCCATAAGGACAGGGTATCCTTCTGAACCAACCCATCCTTTTGCCTAAGGTAGTCTCGACATCAAATCTAAATCAAAGCATTGACCTCCCTGTCTTTTTCCAGAATATTCCAATAGGTCTGAACAAAAATTACACTGGCTAGATGTTCATCGTCAGTTGAGGTACTATTTGGATAGAATAAAACAATTCAGAAAATCTGACCAACTGTTTGTCTCCTATGCAGAAGGCAGAAAGGGACTTTCAGTTTCAAAGGTATCATTATCTAGATGGCTTACATCTCTGATTACCCTTGTTTATGAGATTAGACACCAAAAGCTGCCTAATAAACCTAAGGCCCATTCTACCAGAGCTTTGGCTACTTCCTTAGCCTTCCAAGACAGACTGCCTATTGACACCATTTGTGCAGCTGCTACTTGGGCTACTCCTCACACTTTCATTTCTCATTATAAGTTGGATCTAGCTTCTAGGCATAGAGCTAACTTTGGTTCCACTGTTCTCAGGAGTCTGTTCCGTTAGGCCACCCGGGACAAGGTGCTAGGACGCGGTCCCATCCAGGAAGAATGAAGGCGAGGTAGGCAACCTGACATATAGAAGTTATGTTCTTACCCTAACGTTCCAAGTTAGTTGTCTTCTTCGCTTCTTCAAGGCCCCACCCTCCTTCCCCTGGCCTGGACAGACCTAGAGGAGTTGTGATTGTGACCTCTCTTTCTCCCACCTCTTTCTTAGGCATATGCTGCTTGCATATTTCCTGAATCAGGATGTAGGTCACCCTTCTTTCTCCCTGTTGTTAGAGGTGGACTCTGTTTAGAGTTATTCTGTTACTATTATAAGCTGGGGTTAGCTTACAAACGAGATCTGAGGTAACTCTCGCCTAGCATTGTGGGATATAAGGGGAGCCTCGAGCCGGTGGAACCAACTCTCGAGCTTTTAGAGTGGCCGAGTCGGAGCCGAGGTCGGCTCCGAACCCATCCAGCAAGAAGAAGGCGAGAAGAAGACAACTAACATGGAACGTTATGGTAAGAACATAACTTCTATTTCAAGGTCAATCATGAGGCTTTCAGGATCAGAGGAGTTGACTCTTTTCAACCCCTAGCATGATATTTGGTTGAGACCATCAACACTGATTGTACTTGTGGTCTTTAACATCAGTACAAAGTTTGAGGCTTTTCTTGACAAAAAAGGGCAACCGTTGAGTTCTGAGTCAGGCTAGTTGACAGCAGTATTAGCTTTTTGCTTAGGATTGAGTGCTTGATCTTTGACTTTTGACAGAGCACTACTCAGCATCTCACTAAATGATGTGGACTTGTCAACCATGAGCATCTTTACTCATGTGGAGTCTCCCATTTGGAGTTGTTTTCAATGAGTTCCCTTGAGTAGTCTTTCTGGATTCTTGTGGGTAAATTATAAGACTTATTCCATCTATGCCCTAACCTAACTCCTGTTTGGGTTTGGGGTATTACTTTTTGTAAGCTTCCAAAAGTCTGATCTAGTACTTGTGGCCAGAATGTATTTAGAACTGAACTTTTCCTGTATGTTAGCACAAAACATTTAAATTGATGCCATCACATGTAAATATTTTGTGACAGGTACTGTACCAGCCTGCATGAGACCTTCCACCCACTCCTGTTTTGGCTGCAGTTGGAACCAAGTTGTCTACTTTTTGCAACACACAAAAGGAAATGTATTACCCTTTTTCATAATATTTTATTTTGTGTTGTAGCATCTTAGGAGAAACATTCCACCCTCCTCTCCAAATGGAGCACAGTCATATACACTACCTTGTACTACTTTTAATTGAAATCTGCACCATAGTATCATATCATCTTTCAGCCTCCTTTTCCATTTTGAGTGGAGGTGACATTTTTCTTTGAATCTGGTACCAGTTGTGACACTTCATACTGCTAGTGGAACTCTTGTATTAACTGGTATGATTTTTCAGCTGTCACTTCCTATAGACCTTGTACCAAATTATCTTGTGTATATTATGCTAGCCACTATCCTATTCTGCCTTTATGCTCATATGTTCAGAGGTGTATACTAGGCTAACTACCAGCAGGGCTTTTATAAGCCTAGCCATGCCAACCAACCCCGTTGTTCATAGGTTCATACTAGGCTATCTGCCCTAGGGCATTTATAAGCCTAGCCAGAATGTGTTTGGCTTTCGCCACCCATTTTAAATTTATTTTGCTATGCCCTTTTTTGAGGTTAGTATACTGTGCCTCTGTCTAACAGTGACACAGAAGTGATACCCAGGGTAAACCTACGATCTCCCATCCACTCATCAAGATTCCTCTTGAAGAGTCAATGAGGGACTCTACCTAACCTGGACTGGGATTTTATTCCAGAGTGAAGGGGAGCCTCTGGGTTATGAATCTGTCCCTCCAGCATGTCCTATTTATTTCAGTGCTGAGGTTCAAGTCTCTCGAGCGCGTAGCTCAATGGGATTTGGATTTTCTGAGGTGCAGCATGTCCATTAATTCCGGGTTGGACATGGCTTTATATGTCAGGCACAGATCGCCTCTGAACAGGCAGTATGCCACTGAGTAGAGCTGGAGTTTATTTAACCGGGCAGCATATGGCATCTGTTTGAGCCCTTTGATCCTCTTGGTGAGGTACTTTGGGGGTCTTTCCAGTTGCTGCAGGTGTCTGGTAAGGTACATCCCAAAAGGGTCATTGTACTCAATTATGGGCCTGATGAGGGATGAGTAAAGAGGCACGATGACCTCCCTTGATCTAGATGTGAATCCCTTCATGATTAGGTGGGCTATATAAAATGTTTTTCTAACCACTTTGGCCACGTGGTTGTCAAATGAGAGATTGCTATCAACTTGGGTCCCTAATTACTTCTGTACTTAATGGATTACCACCTATGTGGTAATTTGTGGGCACTTTATTTTGCCAAAGGGGATGACTATACACTTTTTGGCATTTAGCTTGAGGTCATGGCTCTGGCACCAGTTGTCTGTTTCTATGAGGCCCTTTTGGAGGATGCTTGTGTCGGCTGGAGAGTCTATTATGGCGCCCAGTTTGCAGTCATCTGCGAACTTGGTCAGCCACAGTCCTTCCGTGTTGGCCTGTACCTCCAAGAAATATATACCAAACAAGAGGTCCCAGGACTGAGCCTTGTGGGACACCACTTGTAACTGGTTTGGAGTCTGACATGGCTCCAGCAATTCTAACCATGTGGGTTCTGTCCTTGAGCCAGTTTGCAATCCATCTAGTGACATAGGCATTTATATTTAAGCTGGTGAGCTTATCTATAATTCCCGAGTGGGGTATTGTATCGAAGGCTTTTGCGAGGTCCATGTAGGCTGTGTGGACCACCTTCCCTTCGTCAATGGCCTTGGTGACTCTTTCAAAGAAATCAACCAGGTTTAAGAGGCAGGATCTGCCCTTAACAAAGCCGAACTGGGTAGGATCCAGTGTCTGTAGGTCCCCAATTTCTTTATTTATGAGGTCCATGATGATCCTTTCCATAGCTTTTCAGACCAAGCTGGTCAGGCTTATGGGGCGATAGTTTCCAGGATCCGTTGAGGCACCACCTTTATGGAGAGGGACCACTGTTGCTGTATGCCACTCTTTGGGCACATATCCTGAAGTAAGGCTGAGATGGAACAGTAGTTTTATGTTTGAGTTTAGCTTTTCTTGGAGTTCATGTAGGACGCAGCCCGGGACACCGTCTGGTCCCATTGATGCTGTGTTTTTTGCTTTGGAGAGGGCGGCTCTTACCTGAGCATCTGAGATGTCAGGGGGGCAGCACTCTGCTGGGATAGATATTTGCCCTTTGGTGGGAGAAGTTTGCGCTGAACCTGTCAGCTAGGATGTTGGCAATGTCTGTGGGTTCAGTGTATTTTTTGTCATTTTGGACTAATTCTGAGCATATCTGGGAATTACCACCCAGGTTCCTAACATAACTAAAGAAAGCCTTGTGATTATCCTTAGTGTCCTGTGCAATTTTTCTCTCGAAGCTGGCCTTAGACAATTTTATGAGTTCCCGTAGTTTTTTGCTAATACTGATCAGTGATGCCTTCCCTTTTTGGGATTTTGCTCTATCATTTAGTAGCTTCCTCCTTCTATTGTATAGTTTGTTCTGGGCCATATTTTCCACAGGGCCGGGGGCTTTGAAGGGTTCCACCTCGGTTTTGTGGAGTGTGAAATTTGTTTTAGAGAAGTTTTTCACTGTGGTTTTCTGTGCAGGGGGTGGGGCAGGGATGTGAATATCCAGTGAGATTAGTTTACGGTCTGATCTTACCAGTGAGGGATACACTTCTGGTCTGGAGCATAGAGTCCCCATGTTGGTGATGATCAGGTCCAGTATGTTTTCCCCTCTTGTGGGAGTGGTAACAAGTTGTTCCAATAGCATTTGAGTTTATAAATTCTAGGAACCTTTGGGCTAGGGTGTTGGAGCTAGAGTAATGCTCCCAGTCTATGTTTGGGTAGTTGAAGTCGTGCAATATAATGGTGTTTGGAGAGACCTTCATATTTTCCAGTGTTCTCGGAAAGGCCGAGTGGGGTTCCTGGGTTTGGGAGGGGTGGTCTGTAGCAGGCTATAAACTGGAAGGCAGTTTTACCCACTGTTAGTTGCACATGGATAGTCTCTGATGCTTCGTGCTTTGCCACTAACCTGGAGGTGTGGGTATCTCTGATGAATATCGATACTCCCCCTCCTTTTGTGGTTCGGTCCAAGTTTTGGGGCCGAAAAGCATGGTATGAGGTATAACCTGGTAGTGCTGGGGTGCTCTCGGGAGCCCTGAAGCAGGTTTCTGTTACTGCACAGATATCGATGTTCTCCATGCTAAGGAGAGTTTCGAGTGCATGCATCTTGAGGTTTAGACTTCTGGCGTTGAGTAGCATTACTCTTAGTTTCTTATCCCTTGTGATACCTATGGAGGTGGGTTTGTCTTTTGAGCCTTGCCTAAAAAAAGGCACTATGGGGGTAGCAAGAGCCTTTGCCAATATCCAAAAGCCCAGGGGTGACTGGTGCAAGCCGTCCCTAGCGAAGCATCGTGGCTTGTCGAGCATGTCATCCCAAGCTGACAGGCATTGGATCCCCTTTGAATGACACCAGTACTTAAGCCAATTGTTGAAATTGATCATCTTGTCTTCATATTGTGGCATCATTCTTGGTGAGGGTAAGATGCTACTCTAGGTCAGGGTCATACCGGCCTGGGCCACATGCTCAGAGAGCTCCTTTGTCTCTTTTCTTGTAGTCCAGGGAGGTACGTCTCAGGTCATTCACACCAGCATGGACAATGACTGAGTCATATTTGTACTTGCCTTGGAGTGACCTGAGTGCTTGTGTTATGCGGCAGATCCTAGTGCCCGACAGGCTGCTCACCGTGACCCTCTCCTTGTTCAGCCTGGTGAGTGGGACGTCAATGCGCCTGACGATAGTCACCTATTACAAGTGTATCAGGTGTGTTGTTTAGTCTTAAGGGCTGTGACTGTTCGGCACACTGGCTTTGTGAGATGTGTTGCACGTGTTTTGTGTTCCTATGTATCATGGGCATGTATTAAGGTGGGTTTGTTAGTTTGGGCATTACTGTCCCATCTCTGTCAGAGATCTGGGGTGCAGACCCATGGTGAATTTCCCAATTTTTCAGTCATTGTGCTTTAAAATAGGGTTAGGGGATGGACTCTGCTTCAGATGGATGGGGAACTTGTTCCAGTGCTTAGAGATCCTCTACATCACACACCGGTCTAGTCAAAATGTGTTATGTTGCAAGCAAGGTTTGATGCTGATCATTTTGGGCATGTGCAAAGGGTCCATCTGTTGTGTACCGGGTTATTAATCAGCATAGATTTCAGAGGAATTTTAGTTGTATGGAAAACACTAGTTTTTAGTCTGATTATAGCTGTATCTGTACTTGGAATACAAGGTCAAATAACATAGTGTCCCAACAAAAGACAAGACTTGAGTATTTTAAATTTTTAACCACAAAATAGGAATGCATTGCACTGGGACCGAATAAATTAATCTTTTCGTTCTCTTTAATATAAAACTTCATCAGAAAATGCTGTTCAAAGTGAATTCGACAGTTTAAAAACTTACTCAACAGTTGTGATCTTGTGAATGATTTTGAATTTTTAATTGATCCATTTATTCTCTCATGCTTTATTCTCCTTTATGTCACAAGACTGCATGTTTGCCTAAATTTTTTTTCGTACTTGCCTTATATTCTTTAACCAGAAGTTGGACTGAACTGCAGAAATTAAATACACATGCAGATGCATGTATCTGTGCATGTGGATTTATTTAAGCAGTCAGTAGCTCAGGATTTTGAACTTTCCTGAGCAGCAATTTAAGATGTAAACACAGGTGATTGCAAAATGGCAGTTATTTTTGTGGGGAGATCATGATACAGCAGGGATAGGGAATTTGCCCCTTCCACACTGTTGTGTGATCTCTACGTTAAGGGGCAGGGACTGTGGAGGATGCAAGCTGTTTTACAAACCATACTTGTTGAAAAAGTAATTAGAAACTCAACTTGTGTTTTTTTTTTCACTAGTATTGGATTACTTTTTATTTTAACAGTAGTAAATTTGATCATTTGATGTGTACTTGTATGCATAACATAGATGTATGTAGGGTGTGGGCTACCTTTTAGCATTCCACGCAGACTAGGCTGAATTCTTATCCATAAGTTTCATCAGTAGTTTACATGATCAACTTACCAACATATTGCTATCCGAGCAGCATGAATGAATGGATAACATTAGCCACAATGCTAGATTAGCCTTCTGTTGTACTTACTTAACCCCCCCCCCCCAGAACTGGGTCTGTGGGCCTTCACAGAGCTCCTACAGGCACTAGGTTACTTTTTGGAGAGTCTGTGGCATTCCACCAGTCTAAAGGACATCTTTTGGGATCTCCTAGGCTACTGTGCAACTGGGCAGTTAGATGTTCTTTGTGTTTCACAGTTGCAGTCATCACATTTGGGTTATCCCTGCCAGGGTAAACCTCAGTCGGCTCTAATACCAGAGGCTTAATATTTCTGCGTCGGTTGCTGTCGCTCCAGGACTGACGTCAGGTCATCAGTAGTATAAAATATGGCAGCTGACACCATTACACCAGTCTTTCTTGCTGAGGAGCCTGAAACAGAAGCAGTTCGCTTGAGTGCCGGTTGGTCCCTACCAGAGTTTTCATTTTCCGAATTGAAGTTGAAGTCTTCTAAAGCCAAGTACCCGGTTGGGGATCCTTTTTTTCTTGCTTTAACCAATGTCAGAAAAAGTTAACAATTGTCTTGCCTGTGGAAAGCAAATACCATACCGAGACATTCATTCTTACTGTCACTTGCTTAGACCAAGACCACAACGTCCCCCGCTGTTACTTTTGTGCTTTGTTCAACGCCAGAACTATGTGTTGTCGGGCCCTTATTGTAGCTAGATATTTTTGCTCTCAGTCCTCTAATTCTGATATGGATTCGGTAAGCCATCTGAGAGCAAATCTTCTGAAAAAAACCTAAGGATAAAGACAGACTGCACATGTCCAAACCTACTGGCGACACCCGTTAAGCTAGTCGTCAGTTCTCTGGTTCTCAGTGAGGTGTTTTTGCAGCCACTGATGCCCGCTTCTGTGGATTCACAGGCCACTACCGAGACCCTTTCGGAGTCTGGTATGCCGCTAGACTCTTCGACTAAGGATCCTGCAGATGTCTCTACCTTGGATGGGTCCAGAGCCGCTGAGCAGGCACCGGCTTCCGAGGAAGTACTTCACACTACCGTTTCTCAACACAGACTGACTTTTCACGTTCATAGGTTCATACTAGGCTATCTGCCCTAGGGCATTTATAAGCCTAGCCAGAGTATTTGGCTTTCACCGCCCATTTTAAATGAATTTTTCTATGCCCTTTTTCGAGGTTAGCATACTGTGCCTCTATCTAACAGTGACACAGAAGTGATACCCGGGGTAAACCTACTATCTCCCATCCACTGATCAAGATTCCTCTTGAAGAGAGTCAATGAGGGACTCTGCCTAACCTGGACTGGGATTTTATTCCACAGTGAAGGGAGCCTCTGGGTTATGAATCTGTCCCTCCAGCATGTCCTATTTATTTCAGGGCTGAGGTTCAAGTCTCTTGAGCGTGTAGCTCGATGGGATTTGGATTTTCTGAGGTGCAACATGTCCATTAATTCCGGGTTGGACATGGCTTTATATGTCAGGCACAGATCGCCTCTGAGCAGGCGGTATGCCACTGAGTAGAGCTGGAGTTTCTTTAACCGGGCAGCATATGGCATCTGTTTGAGCCCTTTGATCCTCTTGGTGAGGTACTTTTGGGGTCTTTCCAGTTGCTGCAGGTGTCTGGTAAGGTACATCCCAAAAGGGGCATTGTACTCAATTATGGGCCTGATGAGGGATGAGTAAAGAGGCACGATGACCTCCCCTGATCTAGATGTGAATCCATTCATGATTAGGTGGGCTATATAAAATGTTTTTCTAACCACTTTGGCCACGTGGTTGTCAAATGAGAGCTTGCTATCAACTTGGGTCCCCAGGTCCCTAATTACTTCTTCCGTACTTAATGGATTACCACCTATGTGGTAATTTGTGGGCACTTTGTTTTTGCCAAAGGGGATGACTATACACTTTTTGGTGTTTAGCTTGAGGCCATGGCTCTGGCACCAGCTGTCTGTTTCTATGAGGCCCTTTTGTAGGATGGTTGTATCGGCTGGAGAGTTTATTAGGGTGCCCAGTTTGCAGTCATCTGCGAACTTGAACAGCCAAAGTCCTTCCGTGTTAGCCTGTACCTCTGCGAAATATATACCGAACGAGAGGTCCCAGAACTGAGCTTTGTGGGACGTCACTTGTAACTGGTTTGGAGTCTGACATGGCTCCAGCAATTCTAACCATGTGAGTTCTGTCCTTGAGCCAGTTTGCAACCCATCTAGTGACAGGGGTTTATATCTAAGCTGGTGAGCTTATCTATAATGCCCGAGTGGGGTATTGTATCGAAGGCTTTTGCAAGGTCCGGGTAGGCTGTGTGGACCACCTTCCCCTCGTCAATGGCCTTGGTGACTGTTTCAAAGAAATCGACCAGGTTTAAGAGGCAGGATTTGCCCTTAACAAAGCCGAACTGGGTAGGATCCAGTGTCTGTAGGTCCCCAATATCTTTATTTATGAGGTCCATGATGATCCTTTCCATAGCTTTGCAGACCAAGCTAGTCAAGCTTATGGGGCGATAGTTTCCAGGATCCGTTGAGGCCCCACCTTTGTGGAGAGGGACCACTGTTGCTGTACGCCACTCTTTGGGTACATATCCTGTAGTAAGGCTGAGATTGAACCGTAGTTTTATGTTTGGGTTTAGTTCTAGTCTTAGTCTACCATTCTTTAGAAAACTACTGAGTTTCTAAGGCCCAGGGTACGAACCACACCCAAGAAACAAACAACCCAATCTCAGGCACCTACTTCCTTGCCTCAGTCTCAAATTATTAAAATGGCGGAAGACCTTCTAATGCTGATCAGGGTAAGCCAAGCTACCCCTTCCAAAAGTAAAAGATTTGTCCCCAGTAGATTATCTGTACTGGAGTCTGATGACTGTGATGCATCTGAATATGAAGACGTGCAACCCCTCTCTGCTTATGAGGATTGTGATGCAGAGGAATCCATTCCTTCAGCGTCTCAGCCCGAGGACTTTCCTTGGGGAAACCCTACATACTTTAAGGGAACATTTCCAGTGGGAATGTCAGGACTACCCTTAGTCTAAGAAGCGACTCAAGGAATTCTTAGATCTTCCACAGCCCAGACCTCTGGCCATTCCTCCTGTCCTGGTTGTTGTAGATTATGTTTTTATGGAATCTAGTTTAACTCCTGACTCCCTTCTGCTCCCAGGAAACCTGACAGATATCGAGTCCCTGACTCTTGCACTTTTTTTTCAAAAATCCTACTGCTGACCCTGAGGTTATTTCTCAAGGAACTAAAGGAATTAATTCAACTTCTGCTAAGAATCCCACCCCCTCAATAAAGAATTACAAGAGTTAATGCATTCTGCAAGTCAGTTAACTAAGCACACCTTACAATGTGGTTTTGACGCCCTAGAAGCATCTTGCAGGGCAGCAGTCACTGGTTCTGTACTTGGAAGGCATGCTTGGCTTAAGGAACAGCCCTTGCCAGACCATGTTAAGTCCAAATTATTGGACGCACCCTTGCACAAAGACAACTTATTTGGCACCAAGGTAGAGGAGGTCTTAAAGATGGAAGAAAAAGCTAAATCCATGCAGACAGTTAAGGACTTAGGTCCAGCCACCCAGGTTCAGTAGGCATTGCCCCTCCAAGAACTGGTCCTTTCCTGCCCCCTCCAGGTCAGCTCAGCCCAGACCCAGGGGAAACAACCCACCCCCAGGACAGCAGCCTCAGGGAATGCATCTAAGCAATGGAGTTCCTCTTCTTCAAAACCAGGGAGTGCTAAGCCACTTCCTCATGGTAAGAACTCACGATGACTTTCCACTTCCACCCCTTTCCTCTGGCCCACCTGCATTTGCCCCTAGGAGGAAAACTCTCCTTTAACTCAAGCACCTGGGCCACCATTACCAACAGCCGCTGGGTCCTCAATATAGTGTCCCAGGGATACAAATTGTATTTCCACACACTACCCAACCCCAAAAGGGTTCCCAGATCCCACCCCCAAACCAGTGGACAGAGGCCAAAAAGCAAGTCCTTTCCCTGCTCTCCATGAAGGCAATAGAACCTGTTCCTGCAGAACAGAGGCCAAGGTTTCTATTCCAGACTGTTCCTCGTACCCATAAAAGAGGGCACCTGGCGCCCCATCCTCTATCTATCCATTCTAAATACATTTCTGGTGATGCCAAAATTCAGAATGCTCACCCTCCAGCAACTACTACCTGTGCTCTCCAAAGATGCTTGGTTAGCCACCCTAGACTTAAGAGGCCTACCTTACACAATCCAATCAGGGAATCTTGCAGGAAATATCTGTTTCAGAGCAGGATCACTGCAATTTCAGTTCTCAGCCCTTCCATTTGGCTTATCCACTGCTCCAAGAGTTTTCACAAAATGTTGGCTCCCGCCATTGCCTTTTGCAGGCAAAGAAATATTCAAATTTACCCATACTTAGATGACTGCCTAATTCAAGCAGTCAGGAAAAGCTGTTCAAGCACCTGGCCTTTGTAAAGGTCCTACTGACCTCCCTGGGGTTATACTATCAACGAAAATAAATCTAAACTAGTACCCACCCAGAAAATTGTATTCCTGGGAGCAAGCCTGGACACAGCATCCCAGATGGCTTTCCTTACACCAGAAAAGCAAACCTACCTGACAGCCTACTTCTCTCAACTAGCCACCAGACTCCAGTTGTCCGCAAGGAAAATCCTTCAAGCTCTGGGGTTCATGGCTTCTTGCATTGTAAAAACACACGAAAGTCACCACACGTCAGGATTTTAATGAAGCTTTCAGGTCTACACCCTTCCTCAGCATAGGGTGTAGACCTGAAAGCTTCATTAAAATCCTGACGTGTGGTGACTTTCGTGTGTTTTTGGATCTTGCTGAACAACTAAGTGTTTTTTACTGTGATATTCTTGCATTCTACTCATTCAGTATGCATATGAGGAAACTACAGTGGTACCTAAAAAGCTTTTGGTGTCAACACTCTCAAGACCTGGAAACTCTTATACCAATGATACCTTGTTTAAGGAAAGATTTTCTTTGGTGGGCAGCAGCATGTTACCACAACAAGGGACTACCTTTCTCACAACCCCTCATTGCCCAGACCCTCACCACAGACGCATCAGACTATGCCTGGGGTGCACACCTGGATGGCAGGTGCATACAGGGCCAATGGAGCCCACAGCAAATAACCTGCACATCAACCAAAAAGAGATATTGGCTGTCCATGCATTGACAGCTTTCAGGCCCCTATTTTCTCTGGGGGCTCTACTGATCAAAACAGACAACACCATGATGTTGTATATCAACAAACAGGGAGGGACTCGCTCGTACTCTCTGTGCAAGCTCGCCATGACCCTTTGGCACACTACCTCAGCCATGCAACTTCACCTCTTGACTGAATTCCTGCCAGGCTCTTTAAACTCTCTGGCAGACAACTTAAGCAGAAATCTTCTGGACCCACATGAGTGGCAGCTAGACCACAGAACCTTCACCCTTGTAACCCAGAAATGGGGGCACCCAGAAGGTCAACCTCTTTGCTTCCCACTTCAACCATCAGCTCAACAAGTTTTGCACCAGGGAACCTCACTGCAAGGCCTGGAAAGTGGATGATCTTTCCTTCCAGTAGATCAGCCTCTCTGTCTATGCATTTACCCCACTACCACGCATTACAAGGGTACTGCTCAAAATAAGGGAGGAAAAACTGGGGACAATCCTGATTGCCCCAGACTGGCCATGCCAGCACTGGTACCCACTGCTGCGCAGCCTATCACCTCTGCCACAATGGCGTCTCCCTCAGATCCCAACACTCCTGACCCAGAGCGAAAGAGAATTCATGCATCCCCAATTGCAGACCCTCAATCTGGCAGCCTGGCTTATTCCCTGACCACTGCACAAGATGCCAATCTCAGCAAACAAGTTCTAGATGTACTTAAGACCAGACGCCTAAGCACTAGAAAGCCTTATGCTGACAAATGGAAAATGTTTTGCACCTGGATCCAGGCTATGGGAGCCAGGAAGGAACAGCGCTCCCTACCTCTCATCCTGGATTACCTTGCTGACCTACTACACAAGGGTCTATCCTTTTTATTATTAAAATTCATGCCTCTGCGCTATCTGCTCATTTCAGCAGAGCCACCTATTTTCTCACACTCTCTCATCAAACGGTTCCTAAGAGGGGGCTAACAACTTAAGGCCACCCAGAAGAGCACCTACCCTAGCTCGGGACCTAAACATTGTGTTGGAAAAGCTCACTCTGCCGCCGTTGAACCAGCAGCTTCAGCATAGTTAGTTTCTCTCATGGAAGACAGCCTTGCTTCTGGCCATCACTTCAGCAAGAAGAGGATCTGAGCTACAAGCACTAATGGCTGTAGAGCCCTTCATCATTTTCCATGCTGACAGGGTCTCCCTCAGGACTAACCCATCCTTCATGCCAAAAGTGGTGTCCAGTGTGGCTCTCAATCCATTCATTTGCCCACCTTTTTCCCCTAACTGACAAAACAAGGAGGGAAGGATGCTACACTCTCTAGATGTGCACAGACAGCTCAAGATTCTATCTAGACAGGACTAAATAATTTAGGAAGACTGATTAATTGCTAGGCAGTTTTGCTGCAGGAGCAGAGGGCAAAGCCATATCCAAACAAACCATTTCCAAATTGATAGCACACTGCATCCATTTTTTCTACAAGCAACACGAGAAACCTCAACCCAAGGGGATCAGGACACATTCTGCCAGAGCAGCCTCCACCTCTGCAGCTTTCCTCAGAGGGGTCCCCACCAGGGACATCCTGGAGGCTGCAGTATGGTCACCAGTTCATACCTTCATGAAGCATTACCACCTGCCTATCTTCTCCAAATCAAGGACAGGCTTTGCCACTGCAGTCTTGCAGAGTATCCTAGCCAGCCAGCAGTCTTCTTGACTGCATCCACCCTTTCTTCAGCTTTGGGAATCAACCCAAATGTAATGACTGCAACAGTGAAACACGAAGAACATAGTACAGTTGTGAACACTTACCATAAATGTAGATGTTTGAGTGTCTTCACTGTTGCAGTCCTGGTTTTCAGTCCTGGTTTTCATCGCTCCATCCCCCTTCTCTCTCTCTCTCTCTCACTCTCCTTACAAGGAACTTTTGGTATTTACTTTCTACTGGTGGTGTTCCACCATAACCTAGCTCCCTCTTGGGGGCTTCTGACAGGGCAAGAAAAACTGATGTAATGGTGTCGGCTGCCATATTTTATACTATTGATGACCTGACGTCCGTCCTAGAACGACGACAACCAACGCAGAAATACTAAGCCTCTGGTATTTGGGCCAACTGAGGGCTACCCTGGCAGGGATAACCCAAATGTGATGACTGCAACTGTGAAACACAAAGAACATCTAACTGCCCAGTTGCACAGTAGCCTAGGAGATCCCAAAAGATGTCCTTTAGACTGGTGGAATGCCACAGACTCTCCAAAAAGAAGGTTTTTTTTTTCATTTTTCTCTTTTCCTCACATGGTACATTACATAGAACCTGCCTTTGTCATTCTTTAAAATGTCTTGCGTTCTGTTTTTTATCCTTGTATAAAGTTGGTGTCTGCTGTTTTCTATCCTCTATCATGTTCTGTCTCTCTCGCATAGCTAGTTGACATATCTGCTCCCCTGCAGTAATGCATTCCCTAAACTGCTGTACACTTTGGCAGGTTTTCTGTGCAGTCCAGAATCTTTGAATTATCTGTGTTTGGAATCTGTTTCTCCCCACCAGTTTAGCTGCACATCATTGTTATTCTTTGGCTCTAGTAGTTCACACATTTTGCTGCCTACCTCTTAATTATTCCTTTTTGAAAATTTTAAGGCGCTTATTTAGAGATGTTCTCAATATGGCTCTGAATGCTGAACCTCTGCTATAGTATTACCTACAGTTGTCTGTCTGTAGCCATTCCTTTTGTACTTTGGCCTACTCTATAACCTATAATCTGAAGTAGGGACTTCATTTGTCAGCAACCTGTGGGTCTTTGATCCGATATCGGATCCGAGCCGGCAATTATTTATACAGCTATGGATCCGAGCTCCTAGCTCCTCCCCTCACCCATAATCCCCTGCCAACCCCAATTGACCTCCGATCTAGTTTGCTGCTTTTAGAAGAGACAGCTGGATTGCAGAGCTCCTGGCGACTTCAGATAAGTTCTTAAAAAAACTTGTTAAAAACAGAAAATCTTTCCTTTTTAAACTTGCGTGTGTGTTTAGGATCCCTTTAGGTTAACTTTTACCTCTTTTAATTTTATTTTTAGTGTTTCCTCCCCTCGCTGGTCGTAGCGTGTGTTGTTTGTGTTTTGGGGCCTGGTGTGCGTGTGTAGTCCTTTCCTTGTGAGAAAATGTCAGAGGCCCAAAAGCCCATTTTTTCCAAGTGCACCGAGTGTGGCCATAAGTTTTCACCGGCGGATGGACACACAATGTGTGTTCGGTGCCTTGGGGTTGAACACTTGTCCTCAGGGTGCATGATTTGTGCAGGGTTCAACCCCAGGGCACTCAAAGAGCGGAGGTCGAAGCTGGTCCTGGTGGGACTTTTGCCCCCGGAGTCGGCTTCGGCCTCCGCTGCTCCCGTGGCACCTCCCCAGCCTGTGGTGGTAGCCACTCTTGCCCCCTTTCCTCCAGCCGGGATTCAAACTCCCACTAAAGTGCCAGAGGATATGGAGGCCAGGAGGGAGAAATGGAGGGAGAAGCACCACAAGCGGCGGGCAGAGGCCTCTGCTTCGCCCCCAGCTAAGCGGGCTTCTCCCTCCATGGCTTCCAGGTCTCCTCCTCCTAGGCTCCGATCACCTTGCTTCTCCCCGGGACCAGAGGAGGAGTAGACCCGATCTCCGTCAAGGTCATCGAGGCGGCACTCCAGGCCTGCATCGGTGGCCTCGTCGAGGTCCACCTACAGCCTGTCTGATGCAGACTTGGACCGGATGATAAGAAGGTTCATCCAGGCCCAGCTGCAGATGGGACTGCTCCTGCCCCCCCCCCCTTCGGGGGGGAGCTCGACACCCTTTTTTGCTCAGATAGCTCCTTCTCTGACCCGCTTCTCGGGTTCGGCGCGCTTGGCGCTGGGCAGCGTTGGAGCCGGGGCTGGGTCGGCGCCGACAGTACTGGGCACTTCGGATCTGACCCTGCCCTACAGTCTGTCAGTTCCATCGTCTGATCCGACCTCTCAGAGCCGTGGCCCGAGCTTCGAATCCAAGGGATTCAGTGTGCCTCCGGCTCCGTACAGGTCGGAGCACACTGGTCCCTCGGATCCCATGGTCTCGGCGACGGTTCCGATCCCTTCATCGGATCCGAGTGGGAGTTGGCTCCCGGAGCCCAGGGAGAGCGGCTCCCCCTCTGCCTTCGATGTAGTGGAGAGGGCTCTGTCGAGAGCATCCAGGCCCCCGGCCCTTGTCTCGGCTCCGCCCTGCACTCCCTCTCTGCTGGGCCAGGCTTCCATCACCCAGCCACAGGGACAGCCTGCTTCAATGTCCCAGGTTGTTCCTTTGGAACAGGACATTGCTGGCAAGATCTCTTCGGACAGCCCCCCCGAGGAAGTGCCTCGCAAGCACAAGTGTAAGAGGAGGCACGTGGACTCCCCCGAGTCCTTAACAAAGGACATGGACTTGGATGAAGGGGAAGGCTCCCCAAGATCACCCCCCGAGGATGTCTCCTTTGGAGGCATCATGGAAATGCTTAGGCTCAGGGGGGGGTGGTCTGCCCCCAAGGCTTCCGACGAGTCCGTGTTCCTGTAGGCATTCGAAGCAGGCCTGTCTACCTCTTGGGTGTCCCCTCCGGCCGACCCCCTGGTGGACCTTGTGTCCACTAGGGCGTGGAAGGAGCTGGACACTGGAGCCTATTCCCAAGCGCCCGGACAGGATCTTGAGCCCCCCCGCAGACTGTCCCCACCGGAGCAAGGGTCCCCCTGTAGATGCCATGTTGATGGCGGCAGCCGCTAAGAGGTAACTAGCTCAGGAGAGTCCCTCGGTCCATCCTCCGAGCAAGGAGTCTCGATTGATGGATCGCCTTGGGAAGCGGGTATTCAGTTCAGCGACCTTCTCGGTAAGGTCTCAGAACTACATGGCACATGTCATCAGGATCCAGCGCGATCTTATCAAAGAATACGCTTCTTTCCCCCCCGGAGTCCATGTCGGCGGAGGACAAGCAATTGTACTCCACTCGTATGGCCACTCTGAGATCTGTTTCCAATACCTCTATGCGGCTTCTGTCTCACGCTACTGAGGGAGCCGCTAGAGCCAGCGGAGCGGGCCTAGTGATGAGGAGCCAGGCCTGGCTCCGACATTGTGACTTTGCGGAGCCCTTTAAGGCGTCCTTAGCGAATGCCCCCTTTGGTTCTGCCTTGTTTGGCAAAACCGTTCGCGAGACACTTGTCCAGAGCGAGAAGGATGGGAAGATGCTGTCTGCTGTCGGAGTCCACTTCTCTGCTCCCCAGAGGTCCTTTTCCAAGAACCAAAAGGGACAGAAGATGTGGTCCGGAAATCGCAGCATTCCCAACCTGCCCCGGACAACCAGTCCTTCAGTGGCAGAGGAGGACAGAGAGGACGCCGCTGTAGAGGCAGAGGGGCACCGAGAAATTTTGGGTGCAGAGAATCCTTCTCTGATCGGCCCACACAACAGCCCTGAAGGGTTGCCCGACTGCGCCACTCTGGAGGCAGTCGGGGGGGCATTTCTCGAGGCACCTGGCGGCATGGGAGTCCATTACGTCAGACTGCTGGGTGCTTTGGATTATATCCAGTGGTTACAAAATCCCTATGCTTCATGTCCCCAGACTCAAGAACCTCCATGATGTACCACCCAATCAGAGGGAGACTGCAGCCACGGAAATCGGGCAGCTGCTCAAAAAAAGGGCCATCCCAGACCAGCTCGGATTAGGGTTTTACTCCAGGTTCTTTCTGGTGCCAAAAAAGACGGGGGACCTGAGACCAATCCTAGACCTCTCCCTCTTGAACCTGGTGGTAACCAAGGAGAAATTCCGAATGGTCACTGTTCAATCCATTCTCCCCCTGTTACGGGAGAACGACTGGATGTGCTCTATAGACCTCAAGGATACGTACTACCACATCTTAATAGACAGGCGATCCAGGAAGTTTCTCCACTTCCGGCTGGGAGCCAGCCACTATCCGTTCAGGGTCCTTCCCTTTGGCCTCACCACAGCCCCCAGGGTGTTCACCAAAGTTTTAACAGTGTTAGCGGCCCACCTGAGACTCCAGGGAATGCAGGTCTTTCCGTACCTGGACGACTGGCTCCTGACCGCCCCAACAAGGCATCTACTCTGCTCAGCCAGAGATTTTTTTCTTCGCCTAGCCCCCCAGTTAGGCGTCACGATCAATATGGACAAGTCCTCCCTTGCTCCAACACAAGTGATAGACTTCATAGGGGCCAGGTTAGATACGAGGAGTCTTTGAGCCTACCTCACTTCGGAACGACTACAGAACCTCAGTCTTCATGTGCGGGCGGGCCATCCTCCAATCAGAAGCTCATCCCGCGGAATTGGTCCTGAGGGCACTGGGCTCTATGGCAGCGGCAATTACTCTCCTCCCGTGCACTCGCCTAAACATGAGGGTATTACAGTGGACCCTTCAAGTACAGTGGTCCTTCCAGCTTCTCCCTCTCCACCACCCTGTCTCTATCAGCAAAGCTTGCAGGAGGGCCCTGTTATGGTGGCTGCATTCCCCAGACCTCCATACAGGTTGGCCCTTCTGCGCCCCACCTCCCCTAGTCACAGTAACCACGGACGCTTCTCGCCTTGGGTGGGGGTGGGGGCATTGCTCAGGCAGAACTGTCCAAGGCACATGGAACGACTCAGAGACCTCCCTGCATATCAATGTTCTGGAGATGAGGGCGGTGCTGTTAGCGTTGCAAGCACTTCGCAACCTTCTTCCCGTCTGAACCATTGCGATACAGATGGACAACATGTCAGTTTACTGGTATATCAACAAACAGGGGGAACCAGGTCTTCTCCTCTATGCCGAGAGGCCATGAGAGTGTGGGAATGGGCGATCTCCACCAACCGCTTTCTAATCGCAACGCACATTCCGGGACGGTCCAACATCCTGGCGGACAAACTCAGCTGCACTATTCTTTCCCCCTTACGAGTGGTCTCTCAACTCCCATGTAGCGAAGCAGATTTTTGCAAAATGGGGGCAACCCTGCTGCGATCTTTTTGCCTCTCCCTCAAATACGAAATGCGACAACTTCTTCGCCCTGATTCCCCCAACAGGGGAAGTCCCGAGAGACGCTCTAGTGCATGCTTGGCCGCCCGGTCTACTTTCTGCCTATCCTCCTCTACCCCTGATGCTAAAGATGTTACAGAAAGCCTCTCGGTTGGGGAGCAGGATGATCCTCATCGCCCCATTCTGGCCTCGACAAACTTGGTTCCCTTACCTGTGGTCTCACTTGGTGAATCCTCCCTGGATTCTAGATCCCAGTCCGGATCTGATCTCCTACCCATCAGGCTTACCGACCCCGAATCTGGACAACCTGAAGCTAACAGCTTGGCTGCTCCAGTTCCACTCTTAATTAGGACTCCCGGTATCTCCTCTCCAGTCAAAGCCATCTTGGTGGCAGCGGATAAACCTTCCACCAGGAAGGTTTACCACAGTGAATGGAAGCGCTTTTCCATTTGGGCGGAGCATCATAATATGGACCCCTTCACTGCTCCGCTAACGTCAGTTTTGGAATTCCTTACAGGGCTTTTTCATCAAGGGGCTAGCTGTTCGACAGTCAAGGTACAATTGGCAGCCATCTCCCATTACCATGTAGGACACGAGACTGGTCCCTTGATGTCAACTAAACTATGTAAAACCTTCCTCAAGGGTACATTTTTGCTTAGGCCCCCGATCAGAGAAGCCATACCCCCTTGGGATCTATCGCTAGTTCTTCAGGCCTTGACTGCTTCTCCCTTTGAACCAGCTGCCTCTGCTGATCTTAAATACCTGTCTTGGAAAACAGCTTTCCTACTAGCCATCACCGCTGCGAAAAGAGTTTCAAAACTTCAAGCTCTTTCCGTAAAACCCCCTTATTTGGTTTTTCATCAGGATAGAGTGTACCTCAGGACCAGTCCATCTTTCCTACCTAAGGTGGCCTCAGAAACCAATTTCAATCAGTCCATCAATCTTCTGTTTTCTTCCCTAATTACCAGAATAAAGGAGAATACAAGCTGCACTCGTTAGATGTGCACAGGCAGCTGCGTTTCTATATTCATAGAACTGCTGGTCAGACAATCTGATCAGATGTTCGTCTCCTTTTCTAAATTCAATTTGGGTAAAGCTGTTTCGAAAGTCACCTTATCACACTGGATTTCCCAATGTATCCGTCTAGCTTATGAGGCTTCTGGGAGGCTCGCACCTCAAAGGGTCCGTGCTCACTCCACTCGTTCCATATCTACTTCTATTGCATTCAGATCTAGAGTCCCTTTGGATGATATTTGCTCGGCAGCCACTTGGGCCTCATCTCATACCTTTATTCACCACTACAAGCTGGACGTCACCTCCAGAGGTAGAGCATCCTTTGGCTCTGCAGTGCTCCGGAACATCCTTCCATGGTGGCCGCCCAAGATTCAGGTAGCTGGGGACTCTGCCCCACAGGTTGCTGACAAATGAAGTCCCTACTTCAGATTAAGAAGTTATGTACTCACCATAATGTTCCATCTGAGTAGGTGTCTTCATTTGTCTGCAACCATCCCCCCCTCCTTCCCCCTGGCCTTCAGAAGAATTAGATCATAGTATTATTCCTGCCTTTTCCTTTTTGGGATACCTTTTCAGGTATATAGAAGGGCAAACTTGATCTAAGGTCACTTGGGGTTGGCAGGGGATTATGGGTGAGGGGAGGAGCTAGGAGCTCGGATCCGTAGCTGTATAAATAATTGCTGTCTCGGATCCGATATCGGATCCAAGACGCACAGGTTGCAGACAAATGAAGACATCTACTCAGATGGAACGTTATGGTGAGTACATAACTTCTTATTTTCCATGTGCAAGGAAGTTTTTCCTACGGGTTTTTTTTTTTTTTTACCTTATCTCTGGTAATTCCCACCAGTGAATCTCTGGTCTTGAAGGTGATAAAGATTGAATAGCCACTCCAGACCTGTCATTGTGGTAAATGCACAATTTTCACTTCCATCTGCTAGGATTGAGAACTATGCTTCTGGGTGTAAATGACATTACAACATTTGAGACAAGTTATTTTTATAATAAACATCCTTTCTGGCTTTTAACGGTGTATCCTGTATTTTGTACAGATCATTGCTTTTAACTATACCAAACTAGATTCTTCAAGTGTTCGACAGTATCCTAGGAGTCCATTTTTGTGCAGTAATAACCCCCCAGTATTCTGTCCGTAATTTTCCAAATATAAAGTCTGTCACCAGTTTTCACTCACATTTGTAAAATTAGTATAACAAAAGTAAAACAGTCAGATTAATATTTTCTGTGTTAAACCCCATCTTAACTTCTTCCCAGACTTTTCGCATTCTCCCTCATTAAAATAGTATATGCTGTCCCATTTGTTATTTTTCCCCTTGTATTCCTCATCACACAACCTCAATCCTTTGTCTCTTGTTTGCCATTATAGTTTACATTAGTGACAGAAGAAAATCAGCTTAGCAGTAAGACCCGTCTTCCCTGTATTTTGCTTTTTGTTTTGTCAGTACCATATGTAAATTGTGTGTTATGTTGTCCCATCTCGCCTTCATTCTTGCTGAATGGGTTCGGAGCCGATCCTCGGCTCAGACTCTGCTGGTATATAATAGCTCGAGAACTTTTACTGGTTCGAGGCTACACCTTATCCCAGCGTGCCTAGCATCAGCTGCCCAGATCTCGTTTGCCACTTGCAGCGTCGAGATTGCTCCATACTGGCTCAGGCTGAGTACTTTATATTATTCTAGTTACTTGCTAGAATAATATAAAGTACTCAGCCTGAGCAGGTAAAGGTGATAAAGGATAATGAGGGAAACATACATACAAGCGAGGAGAGTGTGTTGAGCAGATGGAAAGAGTACTTTTGAGGGGTTGATGAGTGAGAGGGAGAGAAGTTTGGATGATGTGGGTATAGTGAATCATGAGGTGCAATGGATTAGCAAGGAGGAAGTAAGGATAGCTATGAAGAGGATGAAGACTGGAAAGGCTGTTGGTCCAGATGACCTACCCGTGGAAGCATGGAGGTGTTTAGGTGAAATGGCAGTGGAGTTTTTAACCAGATTGTTGAATGAAATTTGAAAAGTGAGAGGATGCCTGAGGAATGGAGAAAGTGTTTTGGTACCGATTTTTACGAATAAGAGTGATGTGCAGAACTGTAGAACCCTACAGGTGGATTAAATTGATCAGTCACAGCATTAAGTTATGGGAAAGAGTAGTGGAAGCTAGGTTAAGAAGGGACGTGATTAGTGATTAGCAGTATGGTTTCATGCCAGGAAAAAGCACTAACAGATGCAATGTTTGCTCTGAGAGTGTTGATGGAGAAGTACAGAGAAGGTCAGAAGGAGTTGCATTTTGTTTTTGTAGACAGAGAAAGCATATGACAGGGTGCCTAGAGAGGAGTTGTGGTATTGTATGAGGAAGTCGGGAGTATCAGAGAAGTATGTAAGAGTGGTACAGGACATGTACGAGGGTAGTATGACAACGGTGAGGTCTGCAGTGGGAGTGGAGGTGAGATTACATCAAGGATCCGCTCTGAGCCCTTTCTTATTTGCAATGGTGATGAACAGGTTGACAGATGAGATCAGACAGGAGTCCCCATTGATTATGGTGTTTGCAGACGACATTGTGATCTGTAGTGAGAGTAGGGAACAGGTGGAGGAGACCCTGGAGAGATGGAGATACACTCTAGAGAGGAGGAATGAAGGTCAGCAGGACTAAGACAGAGAATATGTGTGTGAATGAGAGAGGTTAGAGGAATGGTGAGGATGCAAGGAATGGATGAGTTTAAATACTTGAGATCAGTAGTTCAGAGTAATGGTGAGTGTGGAAGAGGTGAAGAAGAGAGTACAGGCAGGAAGAAGAGAGTACAGGCAGGATGGAGTGGGTGGAGAAGTGTCAGGAGTGATTTGTGACAGACGAGTACCAGTAAGAGTGAAAGGGAACGTCTACAAGAGGGTAGTGAGACCAGCTATGTTATATGGGTTGGAGACAGTGGCATTGCCAAAAATGCAGGAGTTAGAGCTGGATGTGGCAGAGTTAAAGATAAGATTTGCACTGGGTATGACAAGGGTGGACAGGATTGAAATAAGTATATTAGAGGGTCAGCCCAGGTTGGAAGGTTTGGAGACAAAGCCAGAGGCGCAAGATTACATTGGTTTGGACGTGTGCTGAGGAGGGATGCTGAGTATATTGGAAAAAAGGTGCTAAGGATGAAGCTACCAGGTAACAGGAAAAGAGGAAGGCCTAAGATAAGGTTTATGGATGTGGTTAGAGAGGACATGCAGATGGTTGATGTGACAGAGCAAGATGCAGAGGACAGAAAGAAATGGAAACAGATGATCCGCTGTGGCAACCCCTAACGGGAACAGCCGAAAGAAGATGATGACTGGTTATATTGACTCGTTAGAGCGTGTTTCTTTCTTCGTTAGTCTAACGACCCCTTTCTCTACTTTGTGGTGTTTCTGACCGTCGTTTTTCTTTCAGGCCTGATTTCCCTTTAGAGCCTGTTTTAAGTTAAGAGGGTTCTTCCCTTTCTTCACCTCTTCTCTGGAATTGCCGTTTAAGTTAGAGGCTCTCCCATCGGGGGAGTTGCTGTTTAAGTTAGAGGCTCTCCCTCTTCCTTCCTTCCTTTCAAAAAAAAAAAAAAAAGATTAAGTTTTTTTCCTTTGTGGTATCAGCCTGTTTGCTCCTGCTTGTTGTAGGTTGTGAGTGATAGTTTTCTGTTTTCTCTGTGGAAACTTTTTCCCTGATTAGTGCTAGTTATGTCAAGAGTCTAAACCCTCTGGGTTTAAAAAATACGACTCGTGTTTCCAGAAAATGTCCCTTTATGGATGGGCACATGAGTTGCGTTTATTGTTTAGGGACTGTTCATCTGCAGGACTCTTGCTCTGTCTGTCATGCTTTCAGTTTCAGAGTCCTGTAGGAAAGAAAAAAATAAGCTTATTTTACGTGGCCTCCTGAAGAACCCTCAAGATGCCTCGTTTCAGGATCTTCAGCCAGCCAAAGTGTCCGAGAAACACTCCCAAGCTATCGGTTCCGAGCTTGGAACAGACAAAATTTACTGAGAAGCCTTCGGCTCTTTCAGCCTCCAGCATTGGCTCCGACAAGGCTAAGTCTTCGGTGGCTCCATCTGTGTCCTCGGAGCGGTTCCAGATCCATAAGAAATCAAGGTCTCCCTCTTTGGAGCCAGTACGCTCCGCTCCACAATCTCCTCTGCTGCAACCTAGAGCAGGCAGTCACCAGTCCTCTTCACACTCCTCAGTCCTCCAGACTTTCGGATCATGACATGGAGAGTGGTCAACAGGCTCCTCATAGGCACTTGCTAAATTACTCTCAAGTCCAGCCTATAAGGATTTGGCTCCTTCGGCCCTCCCATCTTCTCCATCGACTCCTCCTCTGACTCTCTTGGGCTCAGAGCCAGAGTGCATGGAGGGAGTGGTGGTGGAACAGTCTGCTCTGGTTTCTTCTCCCTTATCAGTTCCGACTACCCCTCCAATCTCCTCGATGTCTCAGTCCGTTGAGGGGTCTGTGCACCGAAGCTCTGAAGCCAGCTCCAAGGAGGGAAGTGGTATCAGACCCTTGTCCGACCCCACTCTCCCTCTTGGAGCTTTGGCGCAGATGAGCTCGGCTCCTGCATCGGCCTCTGAGCCTTTGCTCTTGGTTCAGAGGAGATCTCTGGGCTGTTTGGAGGTGGAGGGTCCTTCGACTCTGGACTGTGGCGCCTTCGAGGTGATGAGCGTTCTGTCTCCTGAGACTGCTCCAACTTCGGCTCCATTGGCTCCTTCTCCCTCGGTGCCTGTGATGGCCTTTGTCCCTCCTCCTGCCAAGCGTAGGGAACCTATGCCCCAGGACGCTCCACTGGATGACCCCACTTCTCAAACCTCCCCCAAACATTCGGAGGAGGTCACTCGGAAGAAGAAATGTAAGAGGAAGCATCTAGACTCCCCTGAGTCCATCACTTCGGATATGGACTTGGATGAGTCGGAAGGGTCCCCACGGTCCCTCTCTGAGGATGTCTCCTTTTCAGACCTCTTGGAAATCCTCAGAAGGGTGTCTGGAAGTCCCCTAGCCCCTTTGAGGACTAGTCTGTATACCTGGACACATTTGGTTCCCAACCCTCCACCTCTTGGGTGTCTCCGCCTTTCTACCCACTTTTGTCTGTAGTGAGTCGAAAGGTGTGAAGCGCTGCAAAGACCATGGAACCTGTTCCGAGGAGATCTATCAAATTTATTACAGCTCCAGAGTGCAAGTCTTTTCTCACCAAGGTAGTCCCTGTTGATGCCATGCTGGTGGCAGCAGCCACTAAGAAGGAACTTGCATAAACTTCATCTGTCCATCCGCCGAACAGAGTCTCATACGATGGACAGGTATGAGAAGCATATGTTTTCTTCAGCGACTTTTACTCTCCGATCGCTGAATTACTTGTCACATTTCACATGACTTTAGAGGGATCTCCTGAAGGAGCTAGGAGATGCCCTGCAAGATCCTACAGCTGAGGGAGTTGCTAACAGGGCAGCTTCCCAGCTTGCGACCTTGACCTCCGTGGTAATCTCCTCCATGAGGCTCATTTTCATTTCTTATGCAGCAGATGGTGCGAGTTGGGCAGCAGGTACTGGAGTAGCTCTACGCAGACACTCCTGGATGCGCCTTTGTCAATTTGCGGAACCCTTTAAGCTTTCATTTACCAACACCCACTTTGATGGTTCATCCTTGTTTGGGCCTTGGGTAAAAGACTCTCACCAGGTGTGAACAGGATGGCAAGACTGTCTACCGTAGGGGTCTGTTTTTCCAATTCATCTAGACCCTATCCTAAGGGTCAGAAAAGTAGGAAAATGTGGTCCTGAAAATCCCAGGGATCTTCGCCTGACACGTGGTGATTTTTCCCCCAGGGGCAGAGGGGGAAACAATGGAAGACGCCACCCTGTAACAGCAGAGCGACAGAGATACTTTCTCTGCTAGGCCCTTCCAGCACTACTGAAGGGAGGCCCAGCTGTCCACTTCTGGAGGCAGTCAGGGGCAGACTATCACTGTACCCAGCAGCCTGGCAATCTATTAAGAGAGAAACATGGGTACTATCGATAATATCCAGGGGCTACAAAATTCCCTTTTCTCAGTCCCCTTCAAAAGACAAATGGTCTAACCCAGATGTTCCATTCAGTCTTCAGGATCATGCAATCCTAGAGGTTCAAAGATTGCTAGAAAAAAGAGCCATCCTGGAAGTCGCCACAGACCAAATCGGATCTGGAACTTACTCAAGGTTCATTTTAGTTCCAAAAAAGACAGGGGACTGGAGACCAATCTTGGATCTCAGCAAGCTAAATCAATCGGTAAAAAAGACTACATTCCAGATGGTGACACTGCAGTCTATTCTTCCCTTCTTGGGTCAGGACAATTCGATGTGCTCCCATCGATCTCCAGGATGCGTACTACCATATAAAAATGGACAGGCAATCCAGGAGATTCCTACACTTCTGGCTGGGAGCCAGTCACTATCAGTTCAAGGCCCTGCCCTTTGGTCTCACCACAGCCCCCAGGGTGTTCACCAAGTGTATGGCAGTGGTCATGACTCACCTGAGGCATCTAGGATTCCAGGTGTTTCCATATCTAGACGACTGGCTCCTCATTGCTATTGTCTCGCATCAACTAGACAAGGCACGGGACTACGCAATCCAAACTTTTTCCCAGTTAGGCATCGCAATAAACTACGAAAAGTCTGCCTTGTTGCCTTGTCAACCTATTACCTTTATATGGTCAGACTTTGATACAAGCAGCATGATAGCAAAACTGCCTCTAGACAGGGTGTCAGCCATTAGTCGACAAGTTTCCTTTCTCATAAACAAGACGAGAGTTCAGGCAAGACAAGTCTTACATGTACTGGGTTCAATGGCTGCAGCTGTTACACTAGATGTTCATGTTTCATTGTTGCAGTCATTACATTTGGGTTATCTGCTTGCAGGTAGCCCTCAGTCGGCCTGATTAACAAAGTCTTGGGTCCTGCGTCTGTTGCTGTCCCTTCTTCTATGACGTTAGGTCGTCAGGGGTATAAAACATGCAGCCGACGCCATTACATCAGTCTTTCTTGCCGTGCGGTGCCCGAAGCAGAAGCAGTTCGCAAGTGCTGGTCGGCCGACTCCTGAAATTTTCATTTGAGTTTCAGAACCAAAGTCTTCAACTAAAGCTAAGTACCCCGTTGGGGAAACTTTTTCTTGCTCCTTTCCGATGTCAGTAAAAGTTAATAATTGCATTACTTGTGGAAAGCAAATGACTCAAAGATTTTCATTCGTACTGTATTCCTTGCCTAGGCCCTGACCACGACATACCTTGCTGTCGGTTTTGTGCTTTAATCAGCGCACTATCCGTCTGTATATTTTTGCCTCTAAATATTTCGGTTCTCCGTTTAATTATCCAGAAATGTCGGTTAGCCATCTGGCTACGGCGTTTCCTAAAACATGCAAAGATAAAGACAGAGACAGGCCTCCGAGGTCCAAAACTGCCGACTATGCTTCTCCTAAGCCAGTTCGCCAGTACTCTGTGAGGTGCTTTTGCAGCCCCTGATGCCCGCTACTTCTGATTCACAGGCCTCTACTGAGACCCATTCAGAGTCCGGTATGCAGCAAGATGCTTCAGCTATGGAACCTGTGGATGTCTGTACCTTGGATGGGTACGGAGCCACTGTGCTGGCACTGGCTTCTGAGGGTGTATTCAGGCCTACAGACTTTAATATTAAATCGACACCTCCTTTTTTACTGGGGCCTAAATCTCGATCCATGCCCAGAAAAACCGATGCCCAGGCCACATGCTCAGGCCTCTATGCCTAAAAAACAAATAATGCCTGAAGATCTAATAACTCTAATCAGGGGTAGCCACCCTCCCCTTCTAAGAGGCTTAGGGCTGAAGTTGATCATGAATCTTCTGATCAGGATTCTGTTTTTTGCGATTCTTCTGATGATCTGGATTTGCCCTTATCTACTTATGAAGATTCTGATGCAGAGGACTCCATTCCCTCTGCTTCCCCTCCTGAGGATTTTTCCTTTGGGGAAACCTTGCATACTCTAAGGGAGCATTTCCACTGGGAAAGCTGGGATTTTTCTGATTCAAAAAAGAGGCTTAGGAATGTCCTTCTCCTACCTCAGCATAGGCCTTTAGCTATTCGACATTGTTGATGCTTTTTCGGAATCTAGTTTGGCCCCTGATTCCTGCCTCCTGCTCCCAGAAAACCTGGCAGATACTACAAGGTCTCTGAGTCCCACAAGTTCTTTTTTAAAAATCCTATTGCAGATCCGGAGACTATTTCACAGGGGCCCAAGGGCATTAAGGCTTCTACTGCTAAAAATCCTACCCCTTCTGACAGACTCCAGGGTGCTGGATAGATGGGGCACGAAGGTTTACACTTCTGCTAGCATGGCCATTAGGGCTTCACCAGTTTCATATGTTAAAGTATCAGCAACATGTTCTTGGACTGCTTAAACAGAAAATTATGTTGATTCCTGATTGTGCTGAAAATAAAGATTTACAGGATTTAATGCATTCTGCTGAACAAGTTGAAAAAATACTTTGCAATGTGGTTTTGATTCATTAGAGGCCTCTTGCAATGCTGCTGATGTTCATCGTGCATACAGCTGCAGTAATCACATATGGGTTCTCTGCCGTCAGGCGGCCCCTCAGTCGGCCGAATTCCAAAGTCTAGGTCCGGCGTCAGCTGCTGTCGCTTTCTTTCCTGACGTCAGTGAGGCAGGGGTATATAAGACACAGCCGACGCCATTTTCTTCAGTCTTTTTTGCCGCGCGGTGCTCTAAGCAGAAGCAGTTCGCAAGTGCCGGTCGGCCAGCTCCTGAATTTACGAAAAATTGGAAACTGAAGTCTTCATTAAAGCTAAGTACCCCGTTGGGGAAACTTTTCTTGCCCCAGACCGATGTCAGAAAAAGTTAACTAACAATTGTATTTCTTGTGGGAAGCAAGTACCGCATAAGGATTTCCATTCCCTTTGCATACCTTGTTTAGGCCCAGACCACGACGTCTCGGGCTGTCGCTTTTGCGCGACT
The DNA here is from genome assembly GCF_019279795.1 of Protopterus annectens. Classification (NCBI taxonomy): domain Eukaryota; kingdom Metazoa; phylum Chordata; order Ceratodontiformes; family Protopteridae; genus Protopterus; species Protopterus annectens. The sequence continues at coordinate 869,515,112 of NC_056731.1, read as the reverse complement.
TTCAATAAACGCACTATTAAGCGTCGGGCGGAGTTCGCCCAACACTTTTTTGGTACAGCCTTTGATTATAAAATGTCACAAGGACCGACACGCAAGGTCCGCAGTCCCCACCGACACCACGCCAAAACTGGCTACACGTGGTCCGGTTCTCAGCGAGACACCTATGCAGTCCCTGACTACCGACGACACTTCTTTGGCGGTGTCTTCTGTAACCGAGACCGCAGGTTCCTCTGCCCAGACCCAGACTTCAACCACTGAAGCCACTGTGAGCGTTGAGCCTCCTAATGTGGACAGGTCCCCTTCCACCCATGGTGTCTTTAGACCTTCATCTTCCTTTTCCATTAAGGCTTTTACTAAGTCCAAATCAGCCAGGCATCCCAAGAGGCCTGTTGCACAGGGCCCATCCCCAGGCCCCATGCCTAAAAAGCAGATGCTTAAAATGGCTGAAGATTTAATTACTCTTATCAGGGGTTCCCAACCCTCTCCAGACAAGAGACCCAGAGTGTTGGAGGATTCTCCCTCTTCTGATCAAGGCTCCATTTTTTTCAGAACATTCTGATGTAGAGGAACACTCTTACTCCCCATTTGAAGACTCAGACGCAGAGCAGTCCATTCCTTCAGTATCTCCTCCTGAGGATTTTTCTTTTGGGGAAACCTTGCACACCTTGAGGGAACACTTCCATTGGGAAGGCCAAGACTTTTCTGATTCCAAGAAAAGACTTAGGGAATTTCTTTTGTTACCTCAACACAGACCTCTGGCGATACCTCCTGTCTTGGACGTACTTGTTTACTCGGAGGCTTGCCTTAATCCGGATTCACTGCCTCCTGCCCCAGTCAAGCCTGATAGGTACTACAGGGTTCCTAACTCTCACCAATTTCTTTACAAAAGCCATAATGCTGACCCTGAAACCATTTCTCAAGGCCCCAAGGGAATGAAGGCCTCTACTGCTAAGAATCCACTACCTTCAGAAAGAGAGTCAAGATCCTTAGAAAGGTGGGAAAAAAAGGTATATACCTCGGCCACCCTAGCTATTAGGGCCTTAAATTGTCAGTTTCATATGCTTAAATATCATCAGTTTCTGTTATCACAATTAAGAAATAAAATGTCTCAACCTGAACAATCAGATTTGAAGGAGTTGCAGGATATGATGCATAGTGCAGAGCAAGTGGGTAAACACACTTTACAATGTGGCTATGATGCACTAGAGGCCTCAAGTAGAGCTGCTGTTACAAGATCAGTCATTCGTAGACATGCATGGCTTAGGGAACAAATCTTGCCTGATCATGTGAAAGCTAAACTATTAGATGCTCCTTTACAAAAGGATGTGCTATTTGGTACTAATGCTGAGGAGATACTACGGAAAATGGAAGAAAAAGCCAAATCTATGCAAACAGTCAAAGCTTTTCTACAGGTTCAACCACCACGTTTTAGCAGAAATTAGCCTTCTAAAAACTGGTCCTTTCCAGCCACGGACAAGCCCCAAAGAGGTAGATACAGATGCACAAGGGGCAGTGGGCAATCACAAGGATCATATAGAGGCAGGCAATGGCTATCTCCAGCACCAAGAGGTAGTGAGGACAGTGCACAACAATACAGGAAACAAACCCAATGACTTCCTCCTTTCCATGCCAAGCAAATACCAGCTGGCAGGACCCTTGAGAGGAAAGCTGGCATTATTTACAAGAAATTGGCATAGTCACAACAGACAAATGGATCCTGGACGTTATAAACAGAGGCTACAGATTTCATTTTCACACTCTCCCAAAAATGAGAGGCATGCCAAACCTGCCACACAATTAAAGGGCAGAGGCACAACTACAAATTTCAAAGCTCATAGACATGAAAGCTATTCAAGAGGTACCTACTCACAAACAAGGTCAAGGTTTTTATTCCAGGCTATTTCTGGTACCAAGGAAAGGAACCGACTGGAGACCCATTTTGGACTTATCCATCCTGAACACATTCTTACTCGTACCAAAATTCAAGATGCTCACATTACAGCAGCTTCTTCCCATGCTGGGCAAGGAGTTTTGGCTGGTAACATTGGACCTCAAGGAGGCATACCTGCATGTCCCAATCAGACAAAGCTGCAGAAGATACCTCAGATTTCTTGCAGGTTCAATACACTATCAATTCTCTGCATTGCCCTTTGGCTTATCTACTGCGCCCAGAGTATTCACGAAATGCCTGACATCAGTAATTGCCTACTGCAGACTTCAAGGGATACAAATTTACCCTTATTTGGACGACTGCCTGATCCAAGCGGACAGCAAACACATACTTCTGGAACATCTGGCTTATGCAACACGGTTACTGAATTCTCTGGGATACACAATCAACAAAGAGAAATCCAGGCTAACACCATCTCAGAAAATAACTTTTCTGGGTGCCAACTTGGACACAAACATCCAGATGGCCTATCTTACGCCAGAAAAACAGGGGCAACTACCTCAGTACTTCAAAACACTAGCAAATTGTACCAGGCTTGCTGCAAGGAAAATCCTGCAGGCTCTGGGCTTCATGGCATCTTGCATTCTTTTAATCCCATGTGCAAAGTTGCATATGAGGAAACTTCGATGGTACCTAAAAAACCTATGGTCTCAACACAGCCACAGTTTGGAAACATTAATACCAATAATTCCATGTTTGCAAAAGGAATTTCTATGGTGGGCGCAAGCATGTCAAACACAGGTCTTCCATTTTGCAAGCCTCAAGCAAATCAAGTCATCACAACAGACTCCTCAGACTACGCCTGGGGGGCGCACATGACAGACAGGTGCATTCAGGGCAAATGGTCCCAAAGGGAAAAGCACCTTCACATCAATCAAAAAGAAATGCTAGCAGTGATAAATGCAATTACAGCATTCAAGGACCTCCTGCATCCAGGACAATTATTGATAAGAACAGACAACACCACAGTAATGTGGTACATAAACAGACAAGGAGGAACATATTCATACCCCCTGTGCAGACTAGCCCATGACACTTTGGAACTTGGCTCTGGAATGGCAAATCGAACTTCAAGCACAGTACTTGCCAGGCTTGGAAAACACGCTGGCAGACAATCTAAGCAGAAATATGACAGATCCACACGAATGGAAGTTGCATCTTCAAGTGTTTACAAAGATAATCCAAACGTGGGGGAGGCCAGACATAGATCTCTTCGCTTCCCACAGGAATCATCAATTGGAAAAGTTTTGTTCAAGGGCTTTTTCATCCAAAGGGCTGGAGAGTGGACGCCCTTTCATTCAGTTGGACAGCATGGACAGTTTACGCTTTCCCACCTCTGCCTCTTCTGCCAAAGGTGCTCTTGAAAGCAAGAGCAGACAGACCGAAGATGATACTAATTGCTCCAGACTGGCCAAGACAACACTGGTACCCACTACTGAGGAGCCTAACACATACTCCTCCCTGGCCCCTACCTCTAATGCCTCTTCTGCTGACTCAGCACAGCTACAAAACTCTTCACAGTCAGCTGAAAACACTCAATCTCGCTGCATGGAAAATTCCTTAACACCACAACAGACTCTACTCCCCAAAGAGGTGCAGGATGTCATTTTGGAGGCCAGAAGGCCATCTACTAGAAAGGCTTACTCTGCAAAATGGAAACGGTTTTGCTCTTGGAATGAGAAAAAAAGGCCAGGACCCTAAAAAACTGAATTTGCCTCTGGTATTACAGTATCTAGCTGAGCCGCTGAACACTGGACTTTCATTTTCCTCCATAAAAATCCATGCCTCAGCCATTTCTGCAGAATTCAACATGGATCCACCCTTATTCTCTCACCCACTCTTAAGACAGTTCCTCAGAGGGGCTAAGAATATAAGACCACCAAGGAAGCAACCAATACCAGCCTGGGATCTTAATTACATTCTAGAAAAATTAACATTGCCTCCCTTTGAACCAGCTGCCTCAACATATTTGCAATACTTGTCCTGGAAAACCGCTTTCCTTCTGGCCATTACCTCAGCTCGTAGAGTATCGGAACTACAAGCCCTCATGGCTGTGCAGCCCTTTCTCATCTTCCATCAGGATAAGGTTTCCCTTCGAACCAACCCGTCATTTATGCCTAAAGTGGTATCCAGGGTAGCTTTAAATCAAGCCATACACTTGCCTACCTTTTACCCCAATCCTCAAAACAAAGGGGAAAGGCTCCTACACTCCTTAGACATCCATAGACAGCTACGTTATTATTTGGACAGAACAAAGCCTTTCAGGAAATCAGAGCAACTCTTTGTGTCCTATGCTGTAGGAGCTCAAGGGAAGCCAGTTACCAAACAGACAATTTCAAAATGGATAGGCCACTGCATACGGTTTTGTTAATCCTATCATGGAAAATCTGTCCCTACAGGCATCAGATCCCACTCCACCAGGGCCACAGCTACCTCTACAGCCTTCCTCAGAGGAGTTCCTACCAAAGATATTTTGGAGGCAGCCACTTGGAGTTCTGTACATACCTTCACAAAACATTACCACCTGCTTTTATATTCCAAAACTAGAGCAGGCTTTGCCACTGCTGTGTTGCAGGGCATTCTGGCTCATCCCAGTTCCACCTAGTGCCTACCACCCTGTGCGTAGCTTTGGGATTCTACCCATATGTGATTACTGCAGCTGTATGCACGATGAACATAGTACAGTTTTGTACCTACCATAAATGTAGATGTTAGAGTGTTAATACAGCTGCAGTACAGGTTTCCCTCCTTCCCCTCTTGGTAAAGGCCTAGGGCCTAACCCCTCTTCATACAACCTGATGGGGTTATCCTTCTATGGTATATTTGCTTGCAACTACTGATTTTTGATTATATTGCATTTCATGTATATAAATATAATTTATGTATTGCCTTCCTTCTGGGGGCATCTGACATCTGGGGCAAGAAAGACTGAAGAAAATGGCGTCGGCTGTGTCTTACATACCCCTGCCTCACTAACGTCAGCAAAGAAAGCGACAGCAGCCGACGCCGGACCTAGACTTTGGAATTCGGCCAACCGAGTGACCGCCTGACGGCAGAGAACCCATATGTGATTACTGCAGCTGTATTAGCACTCGAACATCTACATTTATGGTAGGTACAAAACTGTACTTTACTGTGTCTGTGCTCCGAAGGCATGCTTGGCTTAAGGGGCAGTCTTTGCCTGATCATGTTAAAGCTAAATTGTTGGATGCCCCTTTAAATCAGGACCGCCTGTTTGGCAACAAGGCTGAGGAAGTTCTTAAAAAGATGGAAGATAAAGCTAAATCTATGCAAACTGTTAAATGATTTTTTACAAGTTCATACTCCTAGATTTAGTAGGCACTGGCCCTCTAAGAATTGGTCATCTCCAGCCCCTTCCAGGTCTTCTCAAGCCAAACCCAGACACAGCAAAAACCCCAGGTTTCAGTCCCAGGGGACACACAGAACTAAGCAGTGGGAGGCCTCCACTTCCAAATCTGGGAATAATAAGACTCCCCCCTATGGTAAACTGTCTCAATGACTTCCTTTTAAAATTTCCAAGCACTTATCAACTGACTGCCCCTTTTGGGGGGGGGGGGAGAGATTGCTCTTCATGCAAAGAATTGGGAACTCATTACCCATTACAAATGGGTTTTAAATAGTGTCCCAGGGATACAGATTTCACTTACACACATTGCCAACTTCAAGCGGGTGGCCGGACCTACCCCCAAATCAGTGGGCAGAGGCCCCAAAACAAGTACTTTCTTCAGTATGGGGGCTGTTCAACTGGTACCAGAAAAGGAAAAGGGACAAGGTTTCTACTCGAGACTTTTCCTGGTACCCAGAAAAGACTTCATGGCATCCTATCCTGGGTCTGTCTACTCTAAACACCTTTTTGGAGATTCCAAAATTCAAGATGCTAGCTCTTCTCCAATTACTTCCTGTGCTAGGCAAAGATGCCTGGTTGGCAGCACTAGATTTAAAAGAAGCATACCTGCACATCATACTTGCACATCCCAACCATGGTGGTGGTGCTGCAGTAGCGTTGTCGCCTCACAGTAAGACGCTGTCCGGTTCAATTCTCAGCTAGAGCGTCTTCTGCGTGGAGACATACGTGAATGGGCGTACCTTCGTTGAAGGTTGTGCGTCAGAGCTGGTAACTCGGCACATAAAAATCAACTACCAATCATTAGCGGACCGGAGTTACGCTGTGGCGACCCCTAACCGGGAAAAGCCGAAAGACACAAACAATACCTGCACATCCCAATCAGGGAATCTTGCAGAAGATACCTATGTTTCAAAGCAGGTTATAAGCACTATCAGTTCTCTGCACTGCCCTTTGACTTCTCTACTGATCCCAGGGTATTCACAAAGTGCCTAGCTCCAGTTATTGCATTTTGCAGGCAAAGAAATATTCAAATATACCCATACCTGGACGATTGTCTAATTCAGGCAGAAAGGCAGGGCATACTTTTGAATCATCTGGCCTTTATACAGAGGGTACTAACTTGTCTGGGGTACACCATAAACAAAAAGAAATCGCAACTGTTACCCTGTCAACAAATTATATTCCTGGAAGCAAACTTGAATACAACTTCCCAGATGGCTTGCCCCACACCAGAGAAACAAATTCATTTGACAACCTACTCCAAACAAGTGGCCACAAAAACCCTGCTATCTGCAAGACAAATACTGCAGGCCTTGGAGATCATGGCCTCCTGCATTCTTCTAATTCCATATGCAAGACTGCATATGAGGAAACTACAGTGGTATCTAAAAAGCCTATGGTGTCAACATTCTCAGGACCATGAAACAATGAATGTGAAGTTGTTTAATCTTGCCGTTTATTCTTCACTGATGGGTTCAGAGCTGATCCTCGGCTCCGACACGGCCGACTAGCAAGCTCAAAGTTTTCCAGTAGCTCGAGGACCAACCCCTTATCCCACAATGCACTGCTGGAATTACCTCAGATCTAGTTTGCTGCGGCACGGATCTTGTCGTTTCCAGCATTGCTAGAGACTATTGTGGGAATTTTCAACTTTCAGCAAGTTTTTCTATTGAATGTTATCTTTCTACTGTTATATATTATAGTATTATCTAGTTAGCAGACCCCCCCCCCCTCTCCCAGTAAAATCTACTGATTGCCTTCGGCCTCTTGGCCTTGGGTCTTTTCTTACAGCTTGTTAGATTAGTATTGTCCCTTGGGCTTTTGATATTGGATTACTAGTTGCCTTTTTGGGCTGTTTGTGCTGTCTTTTGCTGTTTGTAGTTAATTAGATTTTTCCTCTCAAGTTAAACTATCTATATAGTTAAATAGTGTGACTGTTCTTGTGAATTGTGTTTCAGGTAGTTAACATTATGTCTGAAGAAAAGGAAAAGCATCCAAAGTCTGGGTTCAAAAAGTGCCCAGACTGCGGACAAAAGATGTCCGTTACGGATGCCCATGTGCAGTGTGTGTACTGTTTGGGTGAGGTGCACCTGCAGGAATCATGTAGTATCTGCCACTCCTTTTCCACTCAAGTGCTTGCAGAAAGTAAGAGGAAGTTCATTGACATGGGTATTATGAAACAGCCTTTCTCAGAGGCATTGTTTGAACAGGTTGGGGCCAGCAGATCATCCAAATCTTCCTCAGAATCCAGATCAAAGAAAGGGAAAAAGTTGGCAAGTGTTGGGACTTCGGCTCCACTGACTTCGGAGCTGACTGTCTGTTCTTTTTGGACCCGGGACTCTGCTCTGGAACCGGTTGCCGAAAAAACCCTCTCTCTACTGCTCCAGTTGGCTCCATCTGTTCACTCTTCCAGGTCTTTGGTCAGCCTGTCCAATCTGGATATGGACTGGCTAGTTCAGAAACTCTTAAAGGCACCAGGCCTAGCTAAACTGCTGTCTGCTCAGATCAAACAGTCTGAGCCGAAGAACATTGCTCCTGAATATTCTGCTCCTCCTCCGAGCCATACCAGACCTTCTGCGCCAGAGGAAGCCGACCTGCTGATTGTGGATCCCTTGGAGCCGACACCTGCTCCAGTGTCGGCTCCATCTGCTCAGACGTTCTTGACGCTGACTGGGGACTCTAGGAGCAGACACACTCTGTTCAGATCCGGGGAGGATAGTCACATCGACTTGTCGGTGCCAACTCTTCCTCTTGAGGCTTCGGCTCGGGTGAGCTCGGCTCCTACCTCTGGCTCTGAGCCCATGGCTTCGGTGCTGGAGGGGATCACGGCTCCTTCTGATCCGTCGACTTCTCATTGGAGCCGTGGTGCATTTGAAGCCATGAGGCGAGTGTTGCCTCCTAAGACATCCTCATCTCAAGGTCTGGCCTCTTCCTCCCCTAAAGTGCCTGTGTTAGTTTGTTTCCTCCGGTCATCCCAAGCATAGAGACCCAGAGCCTCAGTAGCCCCACAGGGTGCTCCCTGCTCTTCTGAGACCTCTCCAGAAGTTTCCCTTGAAGAAGTTCCCAGGAAGAGATTATGCAAGAGGAGGCATTTTGACTCCCCACAGGAGTCTCTAACAGACACCGACTTGGATGAATTAGAAGGGTCCCCTAGATCCCCCTCTGAGGACATCTCCTTTGCAGAGAATCTTGAAATTCTTAGGCAGAGGGGTGATTGGCAGTCCAAGAGCCCTACTGAGGACGAGTTGGTTCTCCTGAAGGCATTCGGGCCTCAACCTTCCACCTCTTGTCTGCCCTATGATGAGCTTGTGGATTTGGTCTCTCGTAGGATGTGGGAGTCACCAGAATCTATGGAACTTGTTCCTAGGAGGCCTAATAAGTTTATTTCTGCCTTTGTAGCCAAGTCCTTTTTGACCAAGAGAGTCCCCGTTGATGCCATGGTGGTGGTGGCAGCCACCAAAACGGAAATGTCTGAGACTTCCTCGTCTATCCATCCTCCTAACAGAGAATCTAGGATCATGGATATAGATATGGGAAACATATGTTTAGTTAAGCGCCTTTCTCATGCAGATCACTGAACTACTTAACCCATTTTTCCAGATTGCAGAGAGATCTCCTTAAGGAGTTGGGAGATTCTCTTCAGGGTGCTGTAGCTACGAGTATATCCGACAAAGTTGCTACCCAGCCCGCTACCCTTAATTCGATAGTTAACTCGTCCATGCGTCTCATCTTGTGCAGCTGATGGTTCGAGTAGAGTTGCAGGTACAGGAATTGCTCTTCGTAGACATGCCTGGATGCGACTCTGTTCCTTCGTGGAACCCTTCAAGTCTTCCTTTACGAATACCCCGTTTGGCTCATTCTTGTTTGGGCCAAAGGTGAAGGAGACTTTGACCAGGTGTGAACAAGAAGGAAAGACTCTGTCGTCGGTGTCCGTTTTTTCCACCCCCACTCTACCCTTTCCTAAAGGTCAGAGGGGAGAAAAGATGTGGTTCCGGAAAGCCCAAGGAGCCTTTCAAGATGCACATGGAGAGCCCCCTTTCCAAAGTCAGAGGAAGGGGTTACAATGGAAGACACCACCCTCATGGCAGAGGGGGTTCTGCAACACTAGGGTGATGGAGATCACTTCTCTGGTCAATCCTACCAGCGCTCCTGAAGGGATGCCCGGCTGCCCTACTCTGGAGACAGTCGGGGGTCGCTTGTCATTGTACCCGGAAGCCTGGCTAGATAGAACAAACTACATTTGGGTACGAAGTATAATTTCCAGAGGGTATTTCATATCGTTCTCCACCCAGCCCCTTCCCGTCAAAAAAATTCCGGACGTTCCACGCAGTCACAGGGAACAAGCAACAATAGAGGTACGCTGCTTGCTAGAAGAGTCATCCAGCCAGTCCTGGCAGACCAAACAGGATTCACAACTTACTCAAGATTCTTTTTGGTTCCGAAGAAAACTGGATTGGGGACCCATTTTGGATCTCGGCAGACTCAACCAATTTGTGAGGAAAGAGAAGTTTCGAATGGTCACGCTACAGTCCATACTTCCCGTTTTAGGGAAGGACAGTTGGATGTGCTCGATCGATCTCAAGGATGCATACTACCACATAGAGATGGCCAGACCATCCAGGGATCACCTGCGTTTTCAGCTGGGAGCCAATCATTATCAATTCCGAGATCTGCCCTTTGGTCTCACTACAGCCTTCAGACTGTTCAACAAGTGCATGGCAGTAGTCACGGCTCACCTGAGGCGTCTAGGATTCCAGGTGTTTCCGTACTTGACGATTGGCTCCTTACCTCCACCACCAGGCATCAACTTCTTCAAGTGAGAGAGGCTACTCTGACACACTGCGATCGGCTAGGCATTACAGTCAATTTCAAAAAGTCTGCCTTGTTGCGATCGCAGCATATTGTTTGTATAGGGAAGAGAGACACATCACCCACCACTCTTCATCTTCCACCAGAAAGGGTTTGTATTCTTCGCCAACACATCACATCCTTTGTATCAAAGAACAGAGCACCTGCTGCAGAGGTATTGAAAGTACTTGATTGATGGCAGCAGCAATCTTGGCAGTCCTGTTAGCAAGAATGCATATGAGGATCCTTCAATGGCTCCTATTCACGCAATGGTCTTAGGTTCATAGGTTCATACTAGGCTATCTGCCCAAGGGCATTTATAAGCCTAGCCCATAGTTATGTGGCTTTCGCCACCCCTTTAGTTTGAATAAAAACTATGCCTATCATTTTTCTGTGCCTCTGTCAAGCAGTGACACTGAAGTAATCCCTGGGGTATATCTGCGATCTCCCATCCATTGGTCAAGATTCCTCTTGAACAAGGCCAGCGAGGTGCTCTGCCTCACATGTACCGGGATTTTGTTCCACAGCATAGGGAGTCTCTGGGTGATGAATCTGTCCCTCCAGCACGTTCTATTTATAACCGTGTCAAGGTTTAAGTCTCCGCCCTTGTGGTTCTGAGGGATCTAGATTTTTGAGGTGAAGCATATTCATCAAATCTGGGTTTGACATGGCCTTATATGTCAGGCACAGGTCACCTCTGAGCAAGCGGTATGAGACTGAATAGAGCTGGAGTTCTTTCAGTCGGGCAGCATAAGACATATTTTGAGACCCTTTATCCTTTTGGTGAGGAACTTTGGGGCCTTTCAAGCTGCAGCAGGTGTCTGGTCAGATACATTCGAACGGGCATTGTACTCAATCATAGGTCTAATGAGTGATGAGTACAGGGGACGATGACCTCCCTTGATCTAGATGTGAATCCCTTCATGATCAGGTGGGCGATATAGAAGGTTTTCCTAACTACTTTAGCAACATGAGTGTCAAGCGAAGGCTACTGTCAACTTGGGTCCCCAGATCCCTGATGACTTTTCTGTGCTCAGTGGATTGTCACCTATATGGTAGCTAGGGGTAACCTTGTTTTTCCCGAAGGGTATGACTATGCATTTTTGGCGTTTAACTTCAGGCCATGGCTCTGGCACCAGTTATCCGTTTCTGTGAGGCCCTTCTGGAGGATATCTGTGTCAGATGTGTTTTCGACTATGGCCCAGTTTGCAGTCATCTGCAAACTTTGTCAGCCATAACCCTCCTGTGTTTGCTTGTACTTCAGAAAAGTAGATGCCGAACAAGAGTGGACCCAGGACTGAGCCCTGTGGGACACCACTTGTGACAGGCTTTGAGTCTGACATGGCTCCAGCAACTCTGACCCTGTGGGTTCTGTCACTTAGCCAGTTTGCAACCCATCTTGTGATGTATGGGTTTACATTCAAGCTGATGAGTTTTTCGATGATACCTGAGTGGGGTATTGTGTCGAAGGCCTTTGCCAGGTCGAGGTAGGCTGTATGGACTGCCTTTCCCTCATCAATGGCCTTGGTGACTGTCTCGAAAAAGTCAACCAAGTTTAAGAGGCAGGATCTGCCTTTGACAAAGCCAAACTGGGTTGGATCCAAAGTCTGCAAGTTCCCTATGTCTTTATTTATTTTATTTATTTATTTATTTTATTTTACATTTGTTGACCGGGATGGTCCGACTGGATACATGTCCATTTTGGAGGGGCGGGAGAAAAGCTCCACAGAGAAAAAAGTTACACTTTCATTTATATACAGATAAGTACACTACCTAATGCAAATACATAAAAATTTGAGGTTCACATAAACAGAATCAGTGATACACATAAATACTTCACAATTGTATTTAGATACATTATAGTTGATATTCTAGGTTGATATCCCATTGCTTATAGAGTCAAGTCAGGCAATGCGGAGCTTGACTTCATGGGTACCCATGATGGTGGAAATAGGGGTGTGGCTTACAAATTATTTGGATTAAGGGGACGAAAAAACACCTAGTCAAACAGGTGGAGAATACTACTAGTTGTGTGTCAGAGAGAACTAGTCTGGGTTGTTACATGGGCACAGCCAATGTTCTTTAAAAAATTGTTTAAGATTGTTTTTGAATAGATATTGGGATGTAGTAAGTCTTAATTTATTGGGGAGGGAATTCCAGACTTTCCCTTATTTATGAGTTCCATTATGATCCTCTCCATGGCTTTGCAGATAAGGCTTGTCAAGCTAATGGGGCAGTAATTTCCAGGGTCTGTGGAGGCACCGCCCTTATGAAGTGGGACCACAGTGCAGTGCCACTCCTTGGTGCGTATCCTGAGGTGAGGCTAAGATTAAACAGCTGTCCTAACTGTGGGTTTAATTCCTCATTGAGTTCATGAAGCACACAGCCGGGGACACCATCCGGTCCCATGGATGCTGTGTTTTTTGCCTTAGTGAGGGCAGTTCTCACCTGGGCGTTGGAGATGTTTGGGGGGCTACAATCCTCTGGAATAGATTTCTCTCCTTTTGGGGTGGGGGAGAAGTTTGCACTGAACCTGTCAGCCAGTATGTTAGCAATGTGTGTAGGTTCAGTAATTTTCACATCATTTTGAACTAATTCTGAGCATATCTGGGAGTTTCCTCCTAGGTTTCTAACATAGCTAAAGAAGGCCTTATGATTGTCTTTAGAGTCCTTGGCGATTTTTCTCTCAAAATTTGCCTTGGATGATTTTATGAGGGCTCTTAGTTTTTACTTATAATGATCAAAGGTGTCTTACCTTTCAAGGATTTTGCTCTATCTTGTAGTAGCTTCCTCCTTTTGTTGTAGAGCTTGTTTATGGCTGGGGTCCACCAGACTGGACGCTTGCCTTTGGTACAGAGAGTCTTAGTTTTGTTTGGGATTGCCTGATCCATGCAGTCCTGTAGGTGCTGGTAGAAGGCATTTGTAAGTGATTCAGCGGTTTGAGTAATGTTTACCACTGGCTCAGGGGCCTTAAAGGAGACCACACTAGTTTTAGAAGTGTGAAATCGGCTTTTGAGAAGTTTTTCACTGTGGTCTTTTTGTTTCAGGTGGGCGGGATGAGGACCTCCAGCGAGATTAGTTTATGATCTGATCTCACCAGTGAGGGGTATACTTCGGTGTTGAACATTTTGATCCCATGTTCGTGATGATGAGATCAAGTATGTTTTCTCCTCTTGTGGGGATGGTGACTAGTTGTTCCATGGCATTTGAGTTTATGAACTCCAGGAATCTTTGGGTTAGAGTGTTGGGCTTGAGTAGTGTTCCCAGTCTATATTAGGGTAGTTGAAGTCACCTAGTATGATGGTGTTTGGAGATGCATTTATCCTCCAATGTTTTCAGGAAGGCCATGTGAGGTTCCTGAGTTTGAGAGGGTGGCCTGTAACATGCTACAAATTGCAGAGCAGTCTTGCCTATGGTTAATTGCACCTGGATGGTCTCCGATGCATCGTGCGTTGCCACCAACCTTGAGGTGTGGGTGTCCTTTATGAATATGGACACCCCCCCTCCTTTCTTGGTGTTGTCCGGATTTTGGGGCCGGAACGCATGATATGAGGTGAAACCTGTTAGTGCTGGGGTGCTCTCAGGAGCCTTGAACCAGGTTTCTGTCACAGCACAGACATCGATGTTCTCCATATTGAGAAGGGCCTCGAGTGCGTGCATCTTGAGAGTGAGACTTCTGGCATTGAGCAGCATTACCCTTAGTTTTTCCTTTTTGGTGTTCTAGGGTGGTAGGTTTAGAATTTGAGCCTTGCCTAAAAAAGGCACTATGGGGGTGGCAAGAGCCTTTGCCAATATCCGGAAGCCCAGGGGTGACAGGTGCAAGCCGTCCCTTGTGAAGCAGCGTGGCTTGTCCAGCATGTCATCCCAGGCAGACAGACATTGGATCCCTTTGAATGACACCAGAATTTAAGCCAATTATTAAAGCTGATCATCTTATCACTGTATTGTGGCATCATTCTAGGTGAAGGTAGGATACTGCTCAAGGTCAGGGTCATACCTGCCTGGGCTACATAATCAGAGAGCTCCTCGATGTCCCTTTTCATGTAGTCCAAGGAGGTACGTCTCAGGTCGTTGACACCAGCGTGGACAATGACTGAGTCGTACTTGTACCTGCTGTTAAGAGACCTGAGTGCTTGCGTTATGTGGCGGATTATAGCCCGACAGGCAGCTTACTGTGACCTTCTCCTTACTCAGTCTGGTGGCGGGACGTCAGTATGTCTGACTATGGAATCACCAATGACAAGTGTGTCTGGCATTTTGTTTGGCCTTAAGGGCTGTGACTGTTTGACACTCTGACTGTGTGGTCTATGTGTTGCATGTGTTGGGTCGTGAGGTGGTAGTTGTTTGGGTGTCTGCTTTGGTGGCCTCTGCTGTTTTGGTAAATTTTTGATCAGAGCCTCCGAGTATGTCTTTGTGTGAGTATGTGTATGATTTGAAGTTGTGATGGTACCATGTGTGACTGGGTATGTATTGTGTGTGGTTACCTTCTCCTCCTGTCTGGTCTTGCCAGTCCTATGTTGAGAGAGCTCAGCCTCCAGTTTGGCCGTATAGTTGCATCTCTCACATGTATTTGTGTTTTGTGGGAGGAGGAGAGGATTGTCTGTGTACATGAGGCAATTGTAACATTGCCTCAATATTCCCAGGTTCACCAGTTGAGCTGGAGAGGACACTAGCAACTGATCCCTCGACATACTAGAAGTAGTAGATAGAGACTTTCAAAGGACTCCGAGGGAAGTGGGTTTTAGGCTGGTGGGGTACTATCTATAATAAGAGTGCTTTATCAAGGTGCAAGTATTGTAGGAGTAAGTGCTAGGCTTTACAGATAGAGAATAGTCTACTTGGGAATCAAGTAGAGATGAACTTTTCAGTTATAGGATATGCTGGTTAGATCAGCAGTACAGATCGAGGAAGGTAGTTCTAAGGGAAAATTTGAAGAGTGGAATTTAGATGGCCCGAATAGTTAACCTTGTTTAACCGCCGCTGCTCTTGTGTGCAACAGTGGCAACTCCTAAATCAGCTTAACGCGTTTAGCGTGTTTTATAGCAGGGGCTGAAGGGAGCTAGGAATTGGCCCAAAACGACCAATGGACTACTAGTTTCTGGCTGAAACTTCACCAAATCGGACAGAAAGGCCGCTCAGTGCCTCCCACTCCCACTGGTAAGCAAAGAAACTTCCCTCCTCCCTAATAAGGCAATGGATCAGTAACAGGAACTATAAACAAAGCCCAGGGATCAGCAACTCTGAAACTGGACTACTCTAGTTCAGTAAGGCGGAAAACAAGAGATTTTTTGTTTTATTACAGAGATAAGGTAAAAACAGACAGTAAATGCTATAAATGCTGTAAATCGGCTAGCACACTTTAGTGTGTAGCCTACAGAAACAATTTGCAACAATTAGTAACTTAAAGTGCAATAAACAGTGTAAAATGCAGAAATCACTTAAAGTAGCAGTAAAACAGGCAAAATGCAGTCGCTAGCTTAATAACAGTGGGAAAGCCACAAAAATACTTATATCTGGTAGAAAGTCACTCTTTTAGCTCTCTGCTGCTTGGATCACTCTGCAGGCCACCACGAGGATCTGTGCTGAGTTGGTACAAGCTGGAAAACGCGTGTTTATCGTGTTTTATAGCAGGGGGCTGAAAGGAGCTAGGAATTGGCCCAAAACAACCAATGGACTACTAGTTTCTGGCTGAAACTTCACCAATTCGGACAAAAAGGCTGCTTAGTGCTTCCCACTCCCACTGGTAAGCAAAGAAACTTCCCTCCTTCCTAATAAGGCAATGGATCAGTAACAGGAACGAAAAACAAAGCCCAGGGATCAGCAACTCTGAAACTGGACTACTCTAGTTCAGTAAGGTGGGAAAACAAGAGATTTTTTTTTTTTTTTTTACAGAGACAAAGAAAAAAACAGACAGTAAATGCTATAAATGCTTTTAAGCGGCTAGCACACTTGAGTGTGTTAGCCTACAGGTAAAATTAAGCAACAAATAACTTTTAAGAGTGCAAAACAGTTAATCAACACAAAAACACTTTAAATAGAATGCAGAGCTGTATAAACAGGCTAAGATGCAGTCGCTAAGCAGTAAATATTCAAAAAGCCAGAAAAAATACTTAAATCAGTTATAGCAAATACAGTTATAACAAATGCTCTGAAATATACTGTATATTTCCAATATGTTTGAGAAGGACAGTCAGAACACAAGAAGGTTCAGGCGAAAAAGAAAAAAAAAGTTTTGTTTTACTTTTTGAAAAGGGAAAAAGGAGGAACAGAAGGCCTTATCAAATGTTCTCTCTGTATTAAGAAGAATGAGCTAATGACACTAGATTGGGAGGTGTGTCACAGTAGGGGCGGGCAACTGCAAAGCCACCAATAAAAGCACTACAGAGTCAAATGAAATTTTTTAAACAGATAAGGATTTGTGAAGATTCTGAATAGACAAAGTGCTTTATATATATTAAATTATAAAAACAGTAATCTGTAAAAATACTCAAAAGATACTTATATTTTGTAGCTCAGTTCAGCTCAGCTCAGCTCCAGCTTGCACTGTGTGCAAAGACAAAGACCAGAACTTCCAATGAATCACACTATCCTGATAAGCAATTCGTGCAAGAAGGGTCTTCAGTGGTGGTTGACGTCTCTTCATGTCACAATAGGACATCCCTTCATGCTACCCCCACCAGTTGCCACTGTGACCACAGATGCTTCCCTGATAGGGTGGGGGGGCATTTTCAGGGAAAGACTGCACAAGGCACATGGACATATCCAAAGATCACATCTGCATGTCAGTGTCCTGGAGATGAGAGCAGTACTTCTAGCATTGCAATACTTTCAGGACTCTCTTCCTCTAGGGACAATTGCACTACAGACAGACATGTCAGTGGTCAGGTACCTGAACAAGCAAGGCGGGACCAAGTCTTACACCCTTTGCCGAGAAGCCCTCAGAGTATGGCAGTCGGCAGTGTCATCTCAGCTCTTTCTGTTAGCAATGCACATCCCGGACAATTCCTATGCCATAGCGGACAAACTGAGCAAGGCAATTTTATTTCCCCACGAATGGTCCCTCAAACAAGAGATTGCAGACAGGATTTTCCGCAAATGGGGCCAGCCTTCCTGCAACCTGTTTGCCAGTCATATCAACAACAAATTCATTAGCTATTTTGCCCGGATTCCCCCACCCGGTCAGTCCCCGAGGGATGCTCTTGTCCACGATTGGCTGCCGAGTCTCCTTTACGCATTTCCCCAAATTCCTCTGATACCCAGATTTTTACAGAAAGCAAAGTCGCTGGGACGGACAATCATCCTTATAGCCTCTCATTGGCCTCGGCAGATTTGGTTTCTGTTTCTTTACCATCACATTCTGGAAGACCCATGGATTCTGGACCCAGTTCCGGACTTATTGACACATCCGTCAGGGGATCTTCATCCATCATTGCAGACACCGAAGCCAATCGCTTGGCTGCTCCAATTCCCCGCATAGGCAGGCTTTATAATCTTTCCCATGACACTAGTCAAATTTTGTTTGCTTCCCATAAGCCTTCCACTAGAAAATGGTATCGTAGTAAGTGGAAGAGATTCTTCATTTGGGCATCCTCTCGTAATATTGACCCTTACCAAGCGCCATCATCTTCTGTTTTACAATTCTTGACAAATTTTCAGCAAAGGAATAGCGGCTGCTACGGTGCGGGTACAACTAGCTGCTATATTGTATTTCCATGTAGGGATCGATGGATTGAATATTATTTCTCACCAATTGTCGAAAGCTTTTCTAAAAGGTTCCTTTCACATGAGGCCTCCAGTGAAGACTCCTTATTCTCCCTGGAATTTGAATTTTATGTTCTCGCATCATTCTTCCTCCTTTTGAGCCTGCATCTTGTGCACTAAAATTTCTGTCGTGGAAAACTGTCTTCCTAGTAGCCATCACTTCAGCCCGCAGAGTGGCAGAGCTCCAAGCCCTATCCATCAAGCCTCCTTATATGGTCTTTCATGCTGACAGAGTATCTCTCAGGACAAATCCATCCTTTTTGCCTAAAGTATGTTCAGAGATTAACTTCAATCAAGTTATTGAGTTGCCTGTTTTATTCCCTAATCACACCAACAAATTGGAATATATGTTGCACAAACTCTATGTCCACAGACAACTTAGATTTTATTTAGACAGGACAAAAGACATAAGGAAGTCAGATAAGCTTTTTGTGTCTTTTTCTGAGGCCAAGAAAGGTAAACCTGTCGCCAAAACAAATTTGTCTAAGTGGCTGTCAGATTGTATCACTTAACACCTATTCTTGTCATAACATGCCCTTGTCTCATAAGGTGAAGGCTCATTCAACCAGAGCAGTTTCTACCTCTTCCACCTTTCAAGCCAAATTACCTTTGGACAACATCTGTGCAGCAGCCACATGGTCTCAACCTCGCACTTTTATAACTCACTGCAAAGTCGATAAGGCCTCCAAGGGATAGGGCTTCATTTTGTTCCACGGTTCTGAAGAGTGTACTTCCGTGAGCCACCCAAGATTAGGGTGCTAGGGATGCTACCCATCGGTGAAGAATGAACGGTGAGATTGAACAACTTCACATAAAGAAGTTATGCACTCACCGTAACGTTCCATGTGAGTTGTTCCATCTCGCCTTCATTCTCACGTCCCTCCCTCCTTTCCCCTCCTGGCTTCCAGTTGACCTGGAGGCTGTCTTCATCCTTGTCTCTCAATGTGTCTTCATTCCTAGGCAGAATAATTACTGTGTCTCTATATGGTACGCAGCAAACAAGATTGGAGGTAATTCCAGCAGTGCATTGTAGGATAAGGGGTTGGGTCTCGAGCAACTGGAAAACTTTGAGCTTGCTAGTCGGTCCGGTCGGACCTGAGGATTGGCTCCGAACCCATCAGTGAAGAATGAAGGCGAGATGGAACAACTCACATGGAATGTTATGGTGAGTACATAACTTCTTTTTCCTATCATACCTTGCCTATGCGTAGAGTTCCTTTGGTAGGCAAAGACCTGCCACCAAAACAAGGGACTACCTTTTACACCACCCCCTGCCACCCAAACCCTCACAGACGCATCAGACTATGCATTGGGGGCTCACCTGGCAGGGAAGTGCATTCAGGGCAAATGGAACCCAAGTCAAATGCACCTGCATATCAATCAAAAAGAAATGTTAGCTGTACAGAATACTCTGACAGCCTTCAAGGACCACATTCTTCCAGGACAACTAATGGTAAAGACTGACAACACCACTGTTATGTGGTACATAAACAAGCAGGGGGGTATACATTCTTACCCCCTCTGCAGACTAGCCATGGCATTGTGGAACACAGCCTTGAGCTACCAGGTGCACCTACAAGCTTAAGGGATGAGCACAGCAGCGCCCAGTTTACCTCAGATTTTACAATACTTAACTGAGATGCTGCACAAGGGCCTGTCTTTTTCCTCCATTAAAATCCATGCCTCAGCCATTTCAGCTCATTATAACACAGAACCTCCCCTCTTCTCTCATCCACTGCTCAAGCAGTTCCTCAGAGGACCCAAAAATTTGAGACCACCCAGGAGAGCTCCAATCCCAGCCTGGAACCTTAACTTTGTCTTGGAGAAACTCACTCTACCTCCTTTCGAGCCAGCTGCTACTGAAGACTTAATTTCTTTCTTGGAAAACAGCTTTCCTTTTAGCAGTCACTGCAGCCCTTTCATTTGCCAGCCTTCTTTCCCAATCCACAGAATAAAGGGGAATGGATACTGCATTCCTTAGATGTGCACAGACAACTTGGATTCTACTTGGACATGACTAAACCTCGAAGGAAATCTGAACACCTGCTGGTGGCATTTACTGCAGGGGCAGAGGGGAAGGGTATTTCAAAGCAAACCATTTCTAAATGGATAAGCATTGCATTCATTTCTGCTATAAGCACCATGGAAAACCTATCCCCCTGGGGATCAGACCTCACTCCACCAGGGCTGCATCTTACCTCTACAGTCTTTCTCAGAGGCTCCCTACCAGGGACATCCTAGAAGCTGCTACCTGGAGTTCTGTACATACTTTCACCAAGCATTATCATTTGCCAATTTTCTCTAAATCCAGAGCTGGCTTTGCCACTGCAGTCTTGCAGGGCGTTATAGCTGGCCCTAATGCTATCTAAATTCCTCCTCCCAAACATAGCTTTGGGAATCTACCCAAATATAATGACTGCAGCAGTGAAACATGAAGAACATAGTACAGTTGTGTACACTTACCATAAATGTAGATGTTAGAGTGTATTCACTATTGCAGTCCTGGTTACCCTCTCTCCAACCCCCTAACTTCTTTTGGCTATTCCTGTACTTTCCTTTACTATGCTTAAAAGCCTTTTTGGTGTATTTGCTTTTTTGTTTGAGATGTATCTTTGTACTTGTATATTTAATTGCTTCCCATTAGGGGGGCACTTGACATCTGGGGCAAGAAAAACTGATGTAATGGCGTTGGCTGCATGTTTTATACCCCTGATGACCGTACGTCCTGGAAGAAGGGACACAACTGACACAGGACCCAAGACTTTATTAATCAGGCCGACTGAGGGCTGCCTGCAAGCAGATAACCCAAATGTAATGACTGCAACAGTGAATACACTTGAACATCTACATTTATGGCAAGTGTACACAACTGTACTTTCCTTTAGCATGCTTCCACCCACGGATTCTACAGTGGCTTCTTTTCGCTCAGTGGTCTTTCCAGATATTGCCAATGTCACACATGATCTTGATCACGGAATCTTGCAAAAAAAGACCTATGTGGTGGCTGGTCTCCCCCTAGGTGACTGGGCAGACCCTTTCTAGACCCATAGCCACAGTGACTACGGATGCTTCCCAGATTGGGGTGGGGGGCATTGTCTGGGACGGACTGTCCAAGGAATGTGGAAACCTCACGAGAACCATTTGCACATCAGTGTTCTAGAGATGAGAGTGGTGCTTCTGGCATTGCAAGCACTTCAACTCTCTACTTACAGGGACCATTGCAATCCAGACATACAAGGTCAGTGGTATGGTACATCAGCAAGCAGAGCAGAACCAGATCTTACCCCTTGTGTCGGGAGGCACTTCAAATATGGCAATGGGCGATGTCTTCCCAACATTTTCTGATTGCAAAGCACATTCCCGGAAAATCCAACGTGATAGTGGACAGGCTCAGCAGGGCTATCCTCATGTCCCATGATTGGTCCCTGAAGCAAGAAGTTGCAGACATGATTTTCCACAAATGGGGTCATCCATGCTGCAGTCTTTTTGCCACTCCCCTAAACAAATGCAGCAGCTACTTCACCCTAGTTCCCCCCTCTGGGACAGTCACCCAGGGATGCACTTGTTCACGATTGGCCTCCAGGACTACTATATGCTTTTCCACCCTTCCATCTCATTCCAAAGGTAATTCAGAAAGCAAAATCGTTGGGTTGCAAACTCGACATCATTGCTCCTTACTGGCCTCGTCAGATATGGTTTCAGTTTCATTACCTTCAACTGGAGCCCTCTATACTGGACCCAGATGTTCTTAGTGTTTTACTGTTGCAGTCATTACATTTGGGTAATCTGCTGGCAGGTTGCCCTCAGTCTACCTGATTAACAAAGTCTTGGGTCCTGCGTCGGTTGCTTTCCCTTCTTTCATGAGGGGTATCAAACATGCAGCTGATGGTGTTACGTCTGTCTTTCTTGCCGCGCGGTGCCCGATGCAAAAGCAGTTTGCAAGTGCCGGCCGACTCCTGAAATTTTAGTTTTCGAGTTTCAGATCCGAAGTCTTCAACTAAAAAGCTAAGTACCCTGTTGGGGAAACCTTTTCTTGCTCCTTACCGATGTCAGTAAAAGTTAATAATTGCATTACTTGTGGGAAGCAAATACTTCATAAGGATTTTCATTTACACTGTATTCCTTGCCTAGGCCCTTACCACAACATACCTTGCTGTCTGTTCTGTGCTTTATTTAATCAATGCACTATCCATCGTCTGTACATTTTTACTTCTAAATATTTTGGCTCACGGTTTAATTATCCAGAAATGACGGTTAGTAATCCGACTACCGGAATACCTAAAAAACGCAAAGAAAGACTGAGACAGGCTGTTGAGGTCCAAAACTGCAGACGACACTTCTAAGTCAGTCGCCAGTTCTCCGGTACTCAATGAGGCACTTTCGCAGCCCCTGATACCCACTACTTCTGATTCGCAGATATCTACTGAGACCCATTCGGAGTCCGGTATGCCGAGAGATGCTTCAATTATGGAACCTGCGGATGTCTCTTCCTTGGATGGGTCCGGAGCCGCTGTGCAGGCACCGGCTTCTGAGGGTGTATTCAGGCCTTCAGATTTGTATATTAAACCAATGTCATCTTCAATATTAATGCCAAAATTTCAAACTATGTCTAAAAAACCGACGGCTAGGCCACATGTGCAGGCCCCTATGCCTAAAAAACAAATGATCAAAATGGCTGAAGATTTAATTACTCTAATCAGGGGTGGACAACCCCCCCCCCCCCCAAGACGCCTAGGCAAGAAATTGACTATGAATCTTCTGAAAAGGATTCTATTTCTTCTGACTCTTCTAATGAGCAGGAATTGTCTATACTTACTTATGAGGACTCTAATGCAGGGGATTCCATTCCTTCTGCTTCTCCCCCTGAGGATTTTTCTTTTGGGGAAACTTTACATACCTTAAGGGAACACTTCCACTGGGAAAGTCAGGATTTTTCTGAATCTAAAAAGAGGCTTAGAGATTTTCTTCTTCCTCAGCATAGGCCTTTGACTGTACCTCCTGTTCTAGACATTGTTGATGTGTTTTCAGAATCTAGTATGGCTCCTGATTCTCTGCCCCCGGCTCCTTGTAAGCCAGACAGATACTACAGGATTCCTGACTCCCACAAATTCCTTTTCAAAAATCCTGTTGCGGATCCTGAAACAGTTTCTCAGGGCCCCAGGGGCATTAAGACTTCTACTGCTAAAAATCCTACCCCTTCTGATAGAGATTCCAGGGCGCTGGATAGATGGGGTAAGAAGGTCTACACTTCTGCAACCTTGGCAATCAGGGCTTTAAACTGTCAATTCCATATGCTAAAATATCAGCAGCATATCATGGGACTACTTAAACAGAAAATGTTGATTTCTGACTATGTGGAAAATAAGGATGTACAGGATCTGTTGCATTCAGCTGAACAAGTTTGAAAACATACTTTGCAATGTGGTTTTGATTCTTTGGAGGCCTCTTGCAGAGTTGCTGTAACTGGGTCTGTGCTAAGAAGGCATGCTTGGCTCAAAGGGCAATCTCTGCCTAATCATGTTAAAGCAAAATTCTGGATGCTCCTTTACAACGGGACGGTCTCTTTTGTAACAAGTCTGAAGAAGTTTTAAAAAATATGGAAGATAAAGCTAAATCTATGCCAACTGTGAAAGATTTCTTACAAGTGCAACCTCCACGATTTA
Organism: Protopterus annectens; assembly: GCF_019279795.1. NCBI lineage: Eukaryota > Metazoa > Chordata > Ceratodontiformes > Protopteridae > Protopterus > Protopterus annectens. The sequence continues at coordinate 869,491,522 of NC_056731.1, read as the reverse complement.
GTAGGCACTGGCCAACTAAAACCTGGTCCTTTCCAGATGTCCTTCAAGAATGCAACTGCAGTCCTTACATATGGGGGTTGTCCTGCCTCAGGCAGCCCTTCGGTCGGCCGGATTCCAAAGTCTGGGTCCGGCGTCGGCTGATGTCGCCTCTTCCCCGACGTCAGAGCGACTGGGGTATAAAAGCATCAGTCAACGCCATCTTCAGTCTTTCTTGCTGCGTGGTGCCCGAAGCAGTTCGCAAGTGGGGGTCGGTCAGCTCCTGTGTTTTCAGTTACTGAAGTCATCAAAAAGCTAAGTACCCTGTTGGGGAACCTTTTCATGCCTCAGCCGATGTCAGATAAAACTGCAAAAGTTAATAACTGTTTGTCTTGTGGTAAACAAATACCTCATAAGGACTTCCATTCTTACTGCCTTCCCTGCCTTGGCCCAGACCACGACGTCTCGGCCTGTGCTGCCTGTACTTGCTTCAATAAGCGCACACTCAGGCGCCGGGCAGAATTTGCTGAAGACTTTTTTGGGGAAAATTTCTCCTATATCATGCCGTCGGAACAACCGACAACACATCTCCAAAAAACGGAAGGACCGGGACCGACATTCTCGGCCCGCGACTTCCACCGACACCACGCCAAAACCTACCGTGAGTGCATCGGTCTCCTCGGAGGTGGTAATTCTACCGCTCCAGACCAACGACACCACTTTACCGCACACTTCGGTCCCGGAGGCTACCCCGGTGCCGGTTGTTGATTTCCCTCCTGAAACCGAAACCCAAGTTTTGCCTGACACCATACCGGTGGACAAAGTTACTCCTGCACGTGGGGCAGCTAGGCCTTTGGTGTTTAGGTCCATCAAGGCCTACACACGTGCTAAGGCTGCCAGCCAGGCTAAGTCTCACCCTCCTAAATCTTTTTCTCAGGGTCCCACCTCTGATAAACAGGTCATGACTTCAGCTGCATATCTTATTTCATTAATCCAAGGCTCTCAGGCTCATCCAGACAGGGGTTCTCAGCCGCCTGCAGACAAAAGGCCTAGGGTTGAGCAGACAGATACCTTTTCCTCAGATGAAGCCTCTGGCGACTCAGGTCATTCAGATTCCCAGGAAGAATCCTTCCAGGCCTACGAGGATTCTGATGCTGATGAATCTATTCCCTCTGCCCCTCCTCCTGTGGATATTTCTTTCGGGGAAATTCTCCACTCCATGAGAGAGCATTTTCAGTGGCAGGGCCAGGATTTCTACGACTCCAGGAAGAGGCTTCGTACTTTCCTAAGTTACCCCAGCACAGGCCTTTAGCTATTCCACCTGTGTTAGATGTATTGGATGATGTGTACTCAGACTCGAGTGCTTCTCCTGATTCTCTCCCTCCTGCTCCTGTCAAGCCAGACCGATATTACAGGGTTCCTGAAACTCATAAACATCTCTTTAAGGCCCACTCTGTTGATCTAGAAACTATTTCCCAGAGGCCCAAAGGAGTGGCCACTTCCACGGCCAAAAATCCTTTGCCCGCAGACAGGGAATCTAGGTCCCTGGAGAGGTGGGGCAAAAAAGTTTATACTTCAGCCACCCTTGCCATGAGGGCGCTTAACTGTCATTTTCATATGTTTCAGTATCAGGATTTCTTGATGGATGATTTGCAGAAAAAGTTAGCCTCTCCTGAGCCTTTAGATAGAAAGGCCTTGCGGGATTTGGTTCATAATACTCAACAGGTTAGCAATCATTTTCTTCAGTGTGGTTATGATGCATTGGAAGCTTCATGTAGGACAGCTATGACAGGGGCTGTCATACGTAGACATGCTTGGTTGAAAGAACAGGCATTGCCAGATCATGTTAAAGTAAAGCTTCTAGATGCACCTCTGGAAAAACACAAGCTATTTGGTGCTAATGCTCAGGATGTGTTGAAATCAATTGAGGAAAAGGCTAAATCAGTACAAACAGTCAAAGATTTCCTCCAGGTTCAGCCACCAAGGTTCAACAGGAATTGGCCTTCGAAGAATTGGTCCTTTCCAGACACTGACAAGTTCCAAAGGGGAAAAAAACAGGCGTGCTCGAGGTAGAGGGCAATACCGAGGCTCCTACAGGGGCCGCCAATGGCAACGACTAATCAGAGAAGTGGCGCAGGGACTTCTACTGCTCCACAGGGACAATCACAATGACTTGACTTTGACACCGCTGACCAAGGCTCAAAGAGAAGCACCTTTAGGCGGAAAATTATCTTTATTTTCAAAAAATTGGCACGTTTTAACAAAGGACAAATGGATTCTGGACATAATAGACAAAGGTTACAGGTTCCACTTCCATACCTTACCAACAAGACAAGGCATGCCAAACCTGCCACAAAATCAAAGGGCAGAGGCACTCATACAGGTTTCAAAGCTGCTACAAATCAAAGCAATAGAAAAGGTTCCTCCTCAGGAACAAGGCCAGGGATTCTACTCGAGACTGTTCCTTGTTCCAAGAAAAGAAAAGCAATGGAGACCTATACTGGACTTGTCCACTCTAAACACTTTTCTCATTGTGCCAAAATTCAAAATGCTGACGTTACAGCAACTTCTTCCCATGCTGGGCAAGGGGTCTTGGCTGGTTACTCTGGACCTCAAGGAGGCATACCTGCATGTCCCAATCACACAGTTGCAGAAGATACCTCAGATTTCTTGCAGGGTCAGAGCATTATCAATTCTCAGCATTGCCTTTTAACTTATCTACTGCGCCCAGAGTATTCACGAAATGCCTGGCATCAGTAATTGCGCACTGCAGACTCCAGGGGATACAAATATACCCTTACCTGGACGACTGCCTTATACAAGCGGACAGCAACACCCAGATGACTGCAAGGAAAATCCTGCCGGCCCTGGGTTTCATGGCATTTTGCATTCTTCTGATTCCACTGGCAAGACTACTCATGAGAAAAATACAATGGTACCTAAAAAGTTTATGGTCTCAACACAGCCACAACTTAGAAGCAATTATTCCACTCATTCCATGTTTTTGTGGTGGGCACAAGCAAGCCAGCTAAACAAAGGCATGTCTTTCAACAAACCTCAAACAAGCCAAACCATTACAACAGACGCCTCAGATCATGGATGGGGGGCGCACGTGGAGGGCAGATGCATTCAAGGGCAATGGGCACCCCGGGAAGTGCATCTACACATCAGTCAAAAAGAGATGTTGGCAGTGATTCATGCAATCGAGGCCTTCAGAAAATTGCTTCAGCAAGGTCAACTGCTAATAAAGACAGACAACACCACTGTTATGTGGTACATAAGCAAACAGGGAGGCACTCATTCTTACTCCCTCTGCAGGTTAACAATGACTCTTTGGGAAAAGCCCCAGAAACTGAACATACAGTTGCAATCCAAGTTTGTTCCAGGCAAGGACAATGTTCTGGCGGACAGTCTAAGCAGAAACATCTTGGATCCGCACGAATGGATGTTGCATCCAGACATTTTTTCACAAATAACTCATGCATGGGGGAGGCCGGACATAGACCTCTTTGCCTCACACCTCAATCATCATCTGAAGAAGTTCTGCTAGAGGACACCATCCTCAAGCCTGGAAAATGGATGCTCTCTCCTTCAGCTGGAACTCTCTAACAATCTATGCATTCCCACCTCTACCATTAATGACCAAGGTGTTACTGAAGATCAAAGCAGAACAACCGAAAGGCATTTTGATAGCTCCAGACTGGCCAAGACAGCGCTGGTATCCATTACTAAGGAGCATAACTCGCACCAAGCCTTGGCCCCTGCCTCAATGGCCTCTGCTTCTGACTCAGCACAATTACAGGACATTTCATCCCAACCTGCAAACATTACAGCTGACAGCTTGGAGGGTTCCATGACTTCTCCCCATATCTCTCTGTCCAAGAAAGTTCAAGAGATCTTACTGGAAGCACGCGGACCTTCCACCAGAAAAACTTACTCAGCCAAATGGAAGAGATTCAACATCTGAAATGCCAGCAAGGGTCAGGATGCATCAGTAATGAGCATCCCACAGATACTAGAATACTTGGCAGAAATGCTACATAATGGCCTTTCATGTTCTTCCATAAAAATACACGCTTCAGCAATTTCAGCAAAATACAACAGTGATCCACCTGTGTTTTCACATCCTTTGATAAGACAGTTTCTAAGAGGGATTAAGAATGTCAAACCTCCCAGAAAACCACCAGTGCCTGCATGGGACCTCAACTTCGTGTTGGAAAAATTAACCCTCCCTCCTTTTGAGCCAGCAGCATCTTCAGAATTGCAATTTCTCTCCTGGAAAACAATTTTCCTGTTGGCAATTACCTCAGCAAGAAGAGTCGCGGAGATACAGGCCCTCATGGCAGTACCTCCATTTCTCATTTTTCATCAGGACAGAGTTTCTTTAAGAACCAATCCTTCATTCATGCCAAAAGTGATATCCAGGGTGTCTCTAAATCAAGCAATTCACCTGCCTACCTTCTTTCCCAATCCTCAAAATAAAGGAGAAAAGCTGCTGCACACTTTGGACATACACGGACAATTGCGCTACTACTTGGACAGAACAAAAGCCAACAGAAAGTCTGACCAACTATTTGTAGCTTACGCTGCTGGAGTACAAGGAAAGGCAATTTCCAAACAAACAATTTCAAAATGGATTGGACACTGCATCAGATTCTGTTACTCTTTCCATGGAAAAGGTGTGCCAGCCAATATCAGGCCACACTCCACCAGAGCTATAGCCACCTCCACAGCCTTTCTAAGAGGGGTGGCTACAAAGGACATTCTAGAAGCTGCTACATGGAGCTCCGTGCATACATTTTCCAAACACTACATCCTGCCTTTATATTCCAGATCCTGAGCAGGCTTTGCTTCGGCAGTCCTGCAGGGCATTTTAGCTACACCATCTTTATCTTAGATCCTACTGCCCCCAGCTTGGCTATGGTGTTCAACCCATATGTAAGGACTGCAGTTGCATTCTTGAAGGACATAGTACAGTTTTGTACCTACCATAAATGTAGATGTCCGATAGATATGCAACTGCAGTCAGGTTTTCCCTCCCTCCTACCCCTCTGTAAATTATCCTTTTTTGGTCCACTTCCCTTTCCAAATTAGCTGGGGAAATCTGTTATGGTGTATCTGTTTATTACTGTTGTGCATGTCTGGAATTTTTTATCCAGTCTCTAATTTTTAGCCTTCCTTGGAGGGCACCTGGCGTCTGGGGCAAGAAACACTGAAGAAGATGGTGTCGACTGATGCTTTTATACCCCAGTCGCTCTGACGTCAGGGAAGAGGCGACATCAGCCGACGCCGGACCCAGACTTTGGAATCCGGCCGACCGAAGGGCTGCCTGAAGCAGGGCAACCCCTATATGTAAGGACTGCAGTTGCATATCTATCGGACATCTACATTTATGGTAGGTACAAAACTGTACTTTCCTTCGAGAGCTACTCAAGTCAAACCCAGACATTCCAAAGGCACCAAGTTTCAGTCGCAAGGGACGTTCAGAACAAAGCAATGGAGTGCCTCGTCTTCCAAATCTGGAAACAAGACACTTCCCTATGGGAAGCAGTCTCAATGACTTCCCTCTACACTTACCAAGCACTTACCTTTTTGCTGCCCCTTTGGGGGGAAAACTGGCTCTTCATGCAAAAAACTGGCAACTTATAACCCAGGACAAATGGGTTTTAAATATAGTATCCCAGGGATACCGATTTCATTTCCACACATTGCCAACTCCAAACGGATGGCCAGACCTGCCTCCAAATCAGTGGGCATAGGCCCAGAAACAAGTACTTTCCCTCATGAGCATGGGGGCTATTCAACTAGTACCAGAAGAGGAAAAGGGTTAAGGTTTCTATTCAAGACTTTTCCTGGTACCCAGAAAAGACATATCATGGTGTCCAATTCTGGACTTATCCACTCTAAACACCTTTCTGGACATTCCAAGATTCAAGATGCTGATTCACCAGTTGCTTCCTATGCTAGGCAAAGATGCCTGGTTGGCAATTCTAGATTTAAAATTGGCTTACCTGCATATCCCAATCAGGGAATCCTGCAGAAGATACCTCCACTTCAAAGCAGGCTACTTGCATTACCAGTTCTCTGCACTGCCCTTTGGCTTATCTACTGCGCCCAGGGTCTTCACAAAGTGCCTGGCTCCAGTAATTGCATTTTGCAGGCAAAGAAATATTCAGATATATCTATATCTGGACGATTGTCTAATTCGGGCAGAAAACAAGGACATTCTTCTAAAACGTCTGGCGTTTGTAAAAACAGTTCTAACTTGTCTAGGGTACACTATAAACAAAAAGAAATCACAACTGGTACCCTCTCAGAAAATTACATTCCTGGGTGCAAGCTAGAATACAACTGCCCAGATGGCTTTCCCGACACCAGAAAAGCAAATTAATTTGTTGACTTACTTCAAACAGGTGGCCACAATAAACCTTGCTTTCTGGAAGACAAATACTGCAAACTTTGGGGTTCATGGCCTCCTGCATTCTTCTAATTCCATATGCAAGACTGCATATGAGGAAACTTCAGTGGTATTTAAAAAGTCTATGGAGTCAACATTGTCACAGCCTGGAAACAGTGATTCCTATCATACCTTGCCTGCACCTAGTGTTCCTATGGTGGGTAGAGGCCTGCCACCAGAACAAGGGACTGCCGTTCACACTACCCCCTGCCGCCCAAACCCTAACTACAGACGCATCAGACTATGCTTGGGGGGCTCATCTGGCAGGGGAAGTGCATTCAGGGCAAATGGAGCTCAAATCAAATGCACCTTCATATCAGTAAAAAAGAGATGCTAGCTGTACAGAATGCACTGACAGCCTTCAAGGACTACCTTCATCCAGGACACTTAATAAAGAAATCTCGTGGACCCACACGAATGGAAACTGGGACCGCGGATTTTCAACATGTTGACACGCAAATGGGGGAGTCCAGACATAGATCTTTTTGCCTCACCCCAGCACTATCTGTTGGACAAATTCTGCACAAGAACTCATCACAAAAAAGCCTGGAAAGTGGATGCTATATCATTCAGCTGGAAACACCTGTCGGTCTATGTTTTTCCCCCTCTGCCTCTGCTCTCCAAAGTTCTACTAAAAGTCAGGACAAACCAAAAATTATTTTGATTGCTCCAGACTGGCCTCGCCAACACTGGTACCCACTCCTGTGCAGTGTCACACCTTCCACCGTGGCACCTGCTTCAGACACCTTACTTACTGTCTCAGCAGAACAACCAGATTCTGCACACTCCGCTCCAAACTTTGAATCTTGCAGCATGGCTAATCACCTAAATTCACCCTTAGCATCCCTCAGCAAACCTGTGATGGATGTAATTTTGGAGGCAAGAAGGCCTAGTACTAGAAAATCTTATGCTGACAAATGGAAAAGATTCTGTGCCTGGAATCAATCAAAAGGGATAAGCACAGCAGTGTCCAATATTCCACAGATTTTACAATACTTAACTGAGATGCTTCACAAGCACCTGTCCTTTTCTTCCATAAAAATCCATGCTTCCGCCATTTCAGCTCATTACAACACAGATCCTCCCCTCTTCTCTCATCCTCTGCTAAAGCAGTATCTCAGAGGGGACAAAAATTTAAGACCACGTAGGAGAGCTCCATCCCCTGCCTGGGACCTCAATTTTGTATTGGAAGAACTCACTCTCCCTCCTTTCGAGCCAGCTGCTACTGCAGACTTAAAATTTCTCTCTTGGAAAATAGCTTTCCTTTTAGCAGTCACTTCAGCTAGAAGGATTTCCGAATTACAGGCTCTTATGGCAGTGGAGCCTTTCATTATTTTTCATGCGGACAGGGTGTCTCTCAGGACCAATCCATCCTTCATGCCTAAGGTGGTATCCGATGTGGCTCTTAATCAGACCATTCATTTGCCAACTTTCTTTCCCAATCCACAGAACAAGAGGGAGCGGATTCTGCATTCATTGGATGTACACAAACAACTTGGATTTTACTTAAACAGGGCAAAATCGTTAAGAAAATCTGAACTACTGGTGGCATTTGCTGCAGGGGCAGAGAGAAAGGCTATTTCAAAGCAGACTATTTCCAAATGGATAAGCCATTGTATTCATTTCTGCTATATGCACCATGGTAAAACTATCCCCCAGGGCTGCATCTACTTCTACAGCCTTTCTCAGAGGTGTTCCTACCAGAGACATTCTAGAAGCTGCTACCTGGAACTCAGTTTATATGTTCACCAAACATTACCATTTACCTTTGTTCTATAAATCCAGAGCTGGCTTTGCCACTGCTGTCCTGCAGGGCCTTATAGCTGGTCCTAATACTGTATAAATCCATCCTCCCTACCATAGCTTTGGGAATCTACCCAAATGTAATGACTGCAACAGTGAAGAGCCATAGTACAGTTGTGTACACTTACCATAAATGTAGATGTTCGGGTGTATTCACTGTTGCAGTCCTGGTTACCCTCCCTCCAACCACCTGTTTTTCTCTTACTATACCTCTACTTTCCTTTACTATGCTTAAAAGCCTTTTTGATGTATTTGCTTTTGTTTGGAGGTATATTTCTGTGTTTAATTACTTAAATATTTGGCTCCCCATTTGGAGGGCAACTGACATCTGGGGCAAGAAAAACAGATATGGCGTCTGCTGCATGTTTTATACCCTTGACAACCTGACGTCATGGAAGAAGGGACAGCAACCGATGCAGGACCCAAGACTTTGTTAATCAGGCCGACTGAGGGCAACCTGCCAGCAGATTACCCAAATGTGTAATGACTGTAACAGTGAATGCACTCGAACATCTACATTTATGGTAAGTGTAGACAATTCTACTTTCTGAGTAGAACTTAAGTCAGTCCAGCGAGCTTCCTGTGTTCTTCCCCAATTATGGCAACAAGGCAGAGTATAGATTACACCAATTGGATGTTCATAGACAATTACCTTTTTATTTACACAGGACCAAAGACCTCAGAAAATCAGACCAGTTGTTCATATCCTTTGCTGACAATAAGCAAGGTTATCCAGTTTCTAAAGTGACATTATCAAAATGACTGTCATACACAATCACTTATTCATATGGTTTGCGTAAAAAGACGCTTCCAGGAATATCCAGAGGACATTCAACCAGGGCCTTGGCTACCTCTGTTGCCTTACAAGCTAAATTGCCTTTAGATTAGTGCAGCAGCAACATGGACAAATCCTCATACCTTTTATCTCTGATTACAAAGTGGATGTGGTCTCCTGGAATAGGGCATCCTTTGGTTCCACGGTCCTGAAGAGTTTGTTCCAGTGAACCAACAGAGAACCAGGTGCTGGGGATGTGGTCCCAATCAGCAAGAATGAAGGCGAGATGGGACAGCATAACTTAAAGAAGTTATGTACCCACCTTAACGTTCCATGTTTGTTGTCCTTCATCTCACTTTCCTTCTTGCATCCCCCCTCCTTCTCCTTTCCTGGAGGTTCGAGAGGAGTTCTTTATTGCTTACACTGGCTGAGTTTCCTGCTGACATACCAGGTTGGTTAACCATAATTTGTCCTTTTTCTTTCCTTCCTACCTTGGTGTGTAAGGGCTTAGTAAAAAATTGTTTTTCTTACTACATATGTCTAGTGTGGGCTTTTACAAACAAGATCTGGGTAGCTGCCGCTAGGCATGTTGGGATAAGGGGTAGCCTCGAGTTAGTAAAAGCTCTCAAGCTATTGTATATCGGCAGAGTCGTAGCCGAGGATAGTCTCCAAACCCGATCAACAAGAAGGAAGGCGAGATGTAGGACAACAAACATGGAACGTTATGGTAGGTACATAACTTTTTTTTATAATGTGATTCCATAACCCAGGTATATCACACTTTTCCATTTGTATCCAATCAAAGTCCATTTTCTATTTGTTTTGCCTGTTCCTCTAAATTGGCATCCTTATTGTCTACAGATTTGTTTCATTTTCTCTGCATTCTCTCATACTGACCTTCCCAAAGCATGTTTCATTCTTGAAAATCAACCCTTTATGATGCAAAAAATGTCTTGAGACATCTTGCTTCATGTTCATCAGTGTCACTGTTGCACTAACCTTTAGCTGTACGAGTTGTATCCTTCCTGAGGTACAACAGGCAAACCAGTCTTCCAAAGTCTCGGGCTCCCTTCCACATGTGCCCAGTCTGATGCAGCTGGAGGGAGAAAATGGCAGCCTGATGTCAAAAACCCTCCATACTCTCTTGCCATCCTCGAGTGCTGCTCCTCAGCTTCAGAGGATTGAAGGTATAGTTTACTGGCAGATAAGTCTGATTTGGGGAACCCTTCCATACATATTTTTGGTCTTTTTAGAAAAAAAAATATGCATTAGGTCTCTAAGAAGACTGGCATTGTTATTGGATTTCCTGTTTTACCAGAAATGTCTAATTTGACAGGATATTTTTATTTGGGGCAGTTATCTGGCATAAACGTGCACTGTGTTTATGCTGTGTGTTTTTTTAGGGGAAATTGTGTACTTTTTAGGGGAAGTAAGCATTTAGTGCATATGCACACCTGGACAACTTACCTTCTGGCTGGCTCCTTCAAACTGGACTTGTCTGGGCAAAAGGTATTCCTGGGTATTTTGGGAGTGTACTGTTTGTTTACTTGATTTATTGGGGACTGGTAAGTGTGTGTGGTGCTTGTGAACACTTTAGTGACAACTTACCTTTTGACGAACTCCTTCCAGCTGCACTTACCGGTGAACAGGCTTCTCTCTTTCTCGGCAGGAACGTGGATATACTTGCCAATCCTGTAGATGTTCTTCATGTTTCACTGTTGGCAGTCATCACACTTGGGTTATCTGCCTGCAGGTAGCATTCAGTCGGCCCGAATACCAGAGTCTTGGGATTTCCGTGTTGGGTGCTGTCGCCTCTTTCGTTACGTCAGGTCGTCAGGGGTATGAAACATGCAGTCAACGCCATTACATCAGTTTTTCTTGCTGCGTGGGATCCCGCCCGAAGCAGAAGCAGCTCGCAAGTGCCAGTCGGCCACTACCTGAAATTTTCATTTTTCAAGTTTCAGACCTGAAGTCTTCTAAAGCTAAGTACCCCATTGGGGATCCTTTTTTCTTGCCCTAACCGATGTCAGAAAACTTTAACAATTGTCTTGCCTGTGGAAAGCAAATACCTCAGAGATTTTCATTATTACTGCATCATGTGTTTAGGCCCAGACCACAACGTTCCTCGCTGTAAGTTTTGTGCCTTAACGGCCGAACTATTCATTGTCTGGCTATCTTTGTTGCTAAATTCTTTAGCTCTCGTTCTCCGTGTTCCGAAATGGCTTCGATAAACCATCCGACTACCGATCTTCCTAAAAAAAGTAAGGATAAAGACAGACCGCATAGGTCCAAAACTGCCAATGACGCTTCCATTAAGCTAGTCGCCAGTCTGCTGGTACTCTGTTCCTTTCGCAGCCCCTGATACCCGCTTCTACAGATTTGCAAGCCTCTGCTGAGACCCATTCGGAGTTCGGTATGCCGCGAGAAGCTTCTTAGACTATGGAACCTGCAGATGTCTCTACCTTGGATGGGTCCCGAGCCGCTGTTCAGGCACCAGCTCCTGAGGGTGTATTCCAACCTTTTGATGTTTGCATTAAACAGACAGCTTTGTTTTTGACTAAAACTACAGAGTTTCTCAGGCCCAGAGTTCGCACTACGCCTAGAAAACCACCTAGAAAACCGACTACCAAAGCGCATGCTCAAGCCCCCTTGCCACAGAAACAAATGCTTAGAATGGCTGAAGACCTTATAACTTTAATTAGGGGAAGCCAGCCTTCCCCCTCTAAAAGACAACAAATTGATTTTCCTTCTGATTCTACAGACCATGAGTCCGATGACTCTGATCCCTCTGATTACCAGGACTTTCCCTTATCTACCTATAAGGATTCAAATGCAAAGGATTCCATATCCTCTGTCTCCCCTCCAGAGGACTTCTTTTGGTAAAATCTTGCATACTTTGAGAGCATTTCCACTGGGAATGCCAGGACTACCCTCAGTCTAAAAATAGACTCGGAGAATTTTTAGACTTGCCTCAGAACAGGCCTCTAGCTATACCCCCTGTCCTGGACATTGTAGATGATGTCTTCATGGAATCCAGTCTTACTCCTGATACTTTACCACCAGCTCCTAGAAAGCCTGATCGGTACTACAGAGTACCTGACTCACACAAATTTCTCTTTAAGAGTCCCACTGTGGATCCAGAGACCATTTCCCATGGACCTAAAGGCAGTAAGACTACTACAGCCAAAAAATCTTACCCCTTCGGACAGGGATTCTAGAGCTTTAGACAGACTGAGTAAGAAGGTATGTACCTCCGCTACTCTTACTATCAGGGCATTGAATTGCCAGTTTCACATGTTGAAGTATCAGCAACATATTATGGAACTAATTAAACAAAAAATGTTGTTGCTTCCAGATTGTACAGAAAATAAAGAATTACAAGAGTTAATGCATTCTGCAAACCAAGTTAGTAAACCTACTTTGCAGTGTGGTTTTGATGCCTTAGAAGCATCTTGCAGGGCTGCTGTCACTGGGTCTGTAATGAGAAGGCATGTTTGGCTGAAGGAGCAAATTTTGCCAGACTGTCAAAGCAAAATTACTAGATGCTCCATTAAACCAGAAAAGTTTGTTTGGCGCAAAAGCAGAAGTTGTTCTTAAAAAGATGGAGGAAATAGATAAATCTATGCAAACTGTGAAAGATTTCTTACAGGTGCAGCCACCTAGATTCAGTAGGCATTGGCCTTCTAAAAACTGGTCCTTTCCAGTCCCTCCCAGACATTCTCAGTCCAAACCCAGGGGCAAGAGACCACCAAGACTACAGTCTCAGGGTATGCAGAGATCAAAACAATGGAGTGCTCCCTCCTCTAAAACAGGGAGTGGTAAGCCACCCCGTTATGGAAAAAGTTCACAATGACTTGTCTATCTTGCTTCCCAGCAAGGCCCAAGTACTTGCACCCCTAGGAGGAAAACTCACCCTGCATGCAAAAAACTGGATGTCCATTACCCAGGACCGATGAGTCCTAAACAGATTCCACTTCCACTCACTGCCTTCCCCAAGTGGGTTGCCAGACCTTCCTCCAAGCCAGTGGGCAGAGGCTCAAAAGCAAGTACTTACTCTTCTCAGTATCAGGGCTATTCAGCCTGTGCCAATAGAGCAAAGGGGACAGGGTTTCTACTCCAGACTGTTCCTGGTGCCCAGAAAAGAGGGCTCTTGGCGCCCTATCCTAGACCTGTCATTTTCAACACCACCTTAGTGGTCCCAAAATTGAAAATGCTGACTCTGCAACAGCTTCTTCCTATGCTAGCCAAGTACGCCTGGCTAGTCACCCTAGACTTAAAATAAGCTTATCTGCACTTCCCCATAAGGTAATCTTGCAGGAAATATCTACATTTCAGGGCAGGCTCTATGCACTATTCGTTCTCTGCACTTCCCTTTGGCTCATCTACTGCGCCCAGGGTATTCACAAAGTGCCTGGCTCCAGCCATTACATACTGCAGGCAGAGAAATATTTAAATTTACCCATATTGGACGATTGCCTGATTCAGGCGGACAGTCAGGAATTGCTACTTCAGCACCTGGCATTTGTAAAGAGACTACTAACTTCTCTGGGGTACACCATCAATGAAAATAAATCACAACTGGTGCCCAGCCAAAAGATTGTATTCCTGGGAGCAAACTTGAACACAACTTCCCAGATGGCATTCCTAACCCTAGAAAAACAGGTTTATTTGACAAACTACTTCCAACTAATGGCCACCAAAACCCAGCTATCTGCAAGAAAAATAATGCAAGCCGTAGGGTTCATGGCCTCATGCATTCTACTAATTCCATATGCAAGACTGCATATGAGGAAACTTCAGTGGTACTTAAAAAGTCTCTGGTGTCAACATTCTCAGGACCTGGAAACACAGATTCCTATCATTCCTTGTCTAAGGGCAGAGGCATGCAACCACAACAAGGGACTTCCTTTCACTCAACCCCTCGCCGCCCAAACCCTGACAGCAGACTCGTCAGACTATGCGTGGGGGGCTCACATGTCAAGCAAATACATTCAAGGCAAATGGAGCCCAGAACAAATTCCCCTGCATATCCATCAAAAAGAAATGTTTGCTGTACAGAATGCTCTGACAGCCTTCAAATACCTTATCCTTCCAGGGCAACTCCTGATAGACAGACCACACCACAGTTATGTGGTACATAAGCAGGGGGGAACTCATTGCTACCCACTCTGCAGGTTAGCCATGGCCCTGTGGAACACCAAGTGCACCTACAAGCTCAGTTCCTGCCAGGCAAACAAAATTCACTGGCAGATGACTTAAGCAGAAATCTACTGGACCCACACGAGTGGAAGCTGGAACCCAACTCATTTAAACTTCTAATCCACAGGTGGGGGACTCCAGAGGTGGTCCTCTTTGACCCCCCCCCCAAAACCATCAATTGAGCAAATTTTGCACCAGAAGTCCCCACAGCCAAGCATGGAAAGTGTATGCCCTATCCTTTACATGGGAAAACCTCTCAATTTATGCCTTTCCCCCTCTAGCTCTCCACTCAAAAGTACTACTCAAGATCAAACCGGACAGGCCAAGGACAATCCTTATTGCCCTAGGCTGGCCACGCCAGCACTGGTACCCACTCCTACGCAGTCTGACAGCAGTGCCACCCTGACACCTACATCAGACCCTCCCCTCCCTGCTGTCCCAGCAGGAGGGACAGATTTTGCATCCACAGCTGCAAACTCTGAACTTTGCAGCCTGGCTTATCTCCTGAATACACCACCAGCAACCCTCAGCAAACAGGTGGACGTCATCCTGGAGGCCAAAAGGCCTAGTACTAGGAAATCCTATTCAGAAAAGTGGAAGATATTGTTCTTGTAGCCAGTCTCAAGGAAAGGACACAGCTGTGTCCGCTTACCTCTAATACTGGATTACCTAGCAGAGTTACTCCACAAAGGCCTATCCTTCTCATCTGTTAAAATTCATGCCTCTGCCATCTCAGCTCATTACAGCTGAGCCACCTCTATTTCAAACGGTTCCTGAGAGGAGCTAACAATTTAAAGCTCCCGAGGAGAGTTCCCACCCCTGCCTGGGACCTTAACTTTGTACTAGAGAAGCTCACGTTTCCCCCTTTCGAGCCTGCTGCTGCAGCAGAGTTTAAGTTCCTCTGTTGGAAAACAGCCTTATTTGTAGCCGTCACTTCAGCAAGAAGAGTGTCTGAGTTACAGGCACTAATGACTGTGGACCCTTCATTATTTTCCATGCGGATAGGGTTTCCCTCGGGACTAACCCATCATTTATGCCTAAGGTGTGGTATCCAGTGTGGCTTTAAACCAATCCATCCATTTACCAATCTGTTTCCCTAATCCTCAGAATAAAGGGGAAAGGATTCTGCACTCCTTGGATGTGCGCAGACAGCTCCGGTTCTACATTAACAGAACTAAACCTTTCATAAATTCTGACCAGCTGGTAGTCAGCTTTGCTACAGTGGCAGAGGGCAAAGCCATTTCAAAGCAAACCATTTCCAAATGGATAGCACACTGCATCCATTTCTGCTACAAACACCATAGAAAACCTACCCCACAGCGGATCAGTACTCATTCCACTAGGGCTACCTCAACCTCTACAGCTTTTCTCAGGGAAGTCCCTACCAGGGACATCCTGAAAGCTGCAACCTGGAGATTTTCTTCGAGTTTCACTATTGCAGTCATTACATTTGGGTTATCTGCTTGCAGTAGCCCTCAGTCGGCCTTATTAAAGTCTTGGGTCCTGCGTCGGATGCTGTCCCTTCTTCCATGACATCAGGTCGTCAGGGGTATACAACATGCAGCCGATGTCATTATATCAGTCTTTCTTGCCATGCAGTGCCTAAAGCAGAAGCAGTTTGCAAGTGCCGGTTGGCCGACTCCTGAAATTTTCGTTTTCGAATTTCAGAACCAAAGTCTTCAACTAAAGTTAAGTACCCCATTGGGGAAACTATTTCTTGCTCCTTACCGATGTCAGAAAAAGTTAATTATTGCAGTTCTTGTAGAAAGCAAATACCTCACAAAGATTTTCATTCGTACTGTATTCCTTGCCTGGGCCCTGACCACGATGTATCTTGCTGTCTGTTTTGTGCTTTATTTAATCAGCGCAGTATCAGTAGTCTGTATATTTTCACCTCTAAATATTTCGGTTCTCTGTTTAATTATCCAGAAATGTCTGTTAGCCATCCGACTACCGAGATTCCCAAAAAACGCAAAGATAGACAGAGACAGGCCACCTAGGTCCAAAGCTGCCGAAGCTTCTACCCCAGTCGCCAGTTCTCCGGTACTCAGGTGCTGTTGCAGCCCCTGATACCTGCTACGTCTGATTCGTAGGCCTCTACTCAGACCCATTCGGAGTCCGGTATGCCGCAAGATGCTTCAACTGTGGAACCTGCGGATATCTCTACCTTGGATGGGTCCAGAGCCACTGTGCAGGCACTGGCTTCTGAGGGTGTATTCAGGCCTACGGACTTGCATATTAAACAAGACGCCTCCTCCTTCATTTAGGCCTGAATCTCAAACCATGCCTAAGAAACAGACACCCAGGCCGCATGCTCAGGCCTCTATGCCTAAAAAAAAAACAAATGATGAGAATGACTAAAGATCTTATAACTTTAATCAGGGGAAACCAACCTAAGACTAAAGTTGTTTATGAATCGTCTGACCAGGATTCTGATTTTTCTGATTCTTCTGATGATCTGGATCTGCCCTTATCTACTTATGAGGATTCTGATGCAGAGGACTGTATTCCCTCTAACCCCCAGAGTGATTTTTCTTTTGGTGAAACCTTACATATACTGTAAGGGAACATTTCCACTGGGAAAGCCAGGATTTTTCTGATTCAAAAAAGAGGCTTAGGGATTTCTTACTCCCGCCTCAGCATAGGCCTTTAGCTATACCTCCTGTACTAAACATTGTTGATGCCTTTTCGGAATCTAGTTTGGCCCCTGATTCTTTGTCTCCTGCTCCCAGAAAATCTGACGGATATTGCAGGGTTCCTGATTCACACACGTTTCTTTTTAAAAATCCTATTGCGGATCCAGAGACCGTTTCACAGGGACCCAAGGGCATTAAGGCTTCTACTGCTAAAAACCTTACCCCTTCTGATAGAGACTCCAGGGCGCTGGATAGATGGGGTAAGAAGGTTTACACTTCGACAACTTGGCCATTAGGGCTTTAAACTGCCAGTTTCATATGTTAAAGTATCAACATGTTATTGGGTTGTTTAAACAGAAAATGATATTGATTCCGGACTGTGCTGAAAATAAAGAATTGCAGGATTTAATGCATTGTGCTGAACAGGTTGGTAAACATATTTTGCAATGTGGATTTGATTCATTAGAAGCCTCTTGCAGGGCTGCTGTTACTGGGTCTGTGTTCAGCAGGTATGCTTGGCTTAAGGAGCAATCTTTGTCTGATCATGTTAAAGCTAAAACTGTTGGATGCTCCCTTAAATCAGGACCACCCGTTTGGCAACAAAGCTGAGGAAGTTCTTAAAACAATGGAAGATGAAGCTAAATCTATGCAAACTATTAAAGATTTCTTGCAAGTTCAGCCTCCTAGATTTAGTAGGCATTGGCCCTCTAAGAATTGGTCCTTTCCAGCCCCTTCCAGATCTTCTCAAGCCAAACCCAGACACCCCAGATTTCAGTCCCAGGGGAGACACCAGACTAAGCAGTGGGGGATTTCCATACCCAAATCTGGGAGTAGTAAGACTCCTTCCTATGGAAAGCCGTCTCAGTGACTTGCTTTTAAAACTTTAAAGCTCTTCCCAACTGCTCCTTTAGGCAGAAAGATCGGTCTGCAGTCCAAAAACTGGGAACTCATTACCCAGGACAAGTGGGTTTTAAATAGTGTCCCAAGGATACAGATTTCACTTCCACATGTTACCAACACCCAGCAGGTGGCCAGATCTACCCCCAAATCAGTGGGCAGTGGCCCAAAATCAAGTACTGTCTCTCAAGCATGGGGGCTATTCATTTAGTACCAGAAAAGGAAAAGGGACAAGGTTTCTATTCGAGACTTTTCCTG
Organism: Protopterus annectens; assembly: GCF_019279795.1. Taxonomy (NCBI): domain Eukaryota; kingdom Metazoa; phylum Chordata; order Ceratodontiformes; family Protopteridae; genus Protopterus; species Protopterus annectens. Next base: position 869,473,521 of record NC_056731.1, on the reverse strand, counting down.
GTACCCAGAAAAGGCAATACATGGCATCCTATTCTGGAACTTTCTACTCTAAACACCATTCTGGTGATTACAAAATTCAAAATGCTGACTCTTCACCAGCTGCTTCCTATGCTAGGCAAAGATGCATGGTTGGCAACACTAGACTTAAAAGAAGCATACCTGCACATCCCTATCAGGGAGTCTTGCAGAAGATACCTACACTTCAAAGCAGGCTACATGCATGATCAGTTCTCTGCACTGCCCTTTGGCTTATCTACTGCGCCCAGGGTATTCACAAAGTGCTTAGCTACAGTCATTGCATTTTGCAGGCAAAGAAATATTCAAATATACCCATACCTGGACGATTGTCTAATTCGGGCAGAAAGCCAGGACATACTTTTGAATCGTCTGGCCTTTGTTCTGGGGTACACCATAAACGAAAAGAAATCACACCTGGTACCCTGTCAACAAATTATATTCCTGGGAGCAAGCTTGAATACAACTTCCCAGATGGCTTTCCTCACGCTAGAGAAACGGATTAATTTGACAACCTACTTCAAACAAGTGGCCACAAAAACCCAGTTATCTGCAAGGCAAATACTGCAAGCCTTGGGGTTCATGGCCTCCTGCATTCTTCTAATTCCATATGCAAGGCTGCATATGAGGAAACTACAGTAGTATTTCAAAAGCCTATGGTGTCAACATTCACAGGATCTAGAAGCAGTGATTCCTGTCATACATGGTTGCATGCCACCAAAACAGAGGACTACCATTCACACTACCCCCTGCCGCCCAAACCTTAACAGACGCATCAGACTATGCATGGGGGCTCACCTGGCAGGGAAGTGCATTCAGGGCAAATGGAACCCAAGTCAAATGCACTTGCACATAAATCAAAAGGAAATGTTAGCTATACAGAATGCTCTGACAGCCTTCAAGGACCACATTCTTCCAGGACAACTAATGGTAAAGACGAACACCACCACTGTCATGTGGTACATAAACAAGCAGGGGGGATACACATTCTTACCCCCTCTGCAGACTAGCCATGGCATTGTGGAACACAGCCTTGAGCTGCCAAGTGCACCTACAAGCTCAATTCCTGCCAGGAAAATTAAATATACTGGCAGACGGACTAAGCAGAAACCTCATGGACCCACACGAGTGGAAACTGGAACCAAAGACTTTCAACATGTTGACAAGCAAATGGGGGAGCCCAGATATAGACCTGTTTGCCTCTCCCCAGAACTACAATTGAACAAATTCTGCACAAGGACTCCCCACAACCAAGCCTGGAGAGTGGATGCTCTGGTCCTTCAGCTGGAAAAACCTATCAGTCTATGCCTTCCCCCCTCTTCCTCTGCTCTCCAAAGTACTACTAAAGATCAAACAGGGCAAACCAAAGATGATTTTTGATTGCTCCAGACTGGCCATGCCAACACTGGTGTACCCCCTCTTATGCAATGTGTCATGCTTGGCCCCATGGCACCTGTCTCAGACTCCTTCCCTGTTGTCTCAGCGGGAGAGCCAGATTCTGCACTCTCAGTTGCAAACGCTGAACCTAGCAGCCTGGCTAATTACATAATCTCTCCTTTACCATCCCTCGGTAAATCCGTGATGGATATCATTTTAGAGGCAAGGAGGCCTAGTACTAGAAAATCTTATGCTGCAAAATGGAAAAGATTTTGTGCCTGGAATCTATCTCAAGGGGATGAGCACAGCAGTGCCCAATTTACCTCAGATTCTACAGTACTTGACTGAGATGCTTCATAAGGGCTTGTCCTTTCCCTCCATCAAAATTCATGTCTCAGCCATTTCGGCTCATTATAGCACAAAGCCTCCTCTCTTCTCTCACCCACTGCTCAAGGAGTTCCTCAGAGGGGCCAAAAATTTAAGGCCACCCAGGAGAGCTCTAACTCCAGCCTGGGACCTTAACTTTGTCTTGGAGAAACTCGCTCTTCCTCTTTCGAGCCAGCTGCTACTGCAGATTTAAAATTCCTTTACTGGAAAACAGCTTTCCTTTTAGCAATCACTTCTGCAAGAAGGGTATCTGAATTACAGGCCCTCATGGCAGTGGAGCCTTTCATTATATTTCATGCGGACAGGGTGTCCCTCAGAACCAATCCCGCCTTCATGCCTAAGGTGGTATTCAGTGTGGCTCTTAATCAGTCCATTCATTTGCCTACCTTCTTTCCTAACCCACAGAACAAAGGGGAACGGATACTGTACTCCTTAGTGTGCACAGACAACTTAGATTCTACTTGGACAGGACTAAACCTCAAAAGAAATCTGAACTGCTGGTGGCATTTGCTGCAGGGACAGAGGGGAAAGCTATTTCAAAGCAAACCATGTCAAAATGGTTAGGCCACTGCTTTCATTTCTGCTATAAGCACCATGGAAAACCTATCCCACAGAGGCATCAGACCCCATTTAACCAGGGCTGCGTCTACCTCTACAGCCTTTCTCAGAGGGGTCCCTACCAGGGACATCCTAGAAGTTGCTACCTGGAGTTCTGTACATACTTTGACCAAGCATGGTCATTTGCCAATTTTCTCTAAATCTAGAGCTGGCTTTGCCACTGCAGTCTTGCAAGGCCTTATAGCTGGTTCTAATTCTATTTAAATTCCTCCTCCCAACCTTAGCTTTGGGAATCTACCCAAATGTAATGACTTTAACAGTGAAAGATGAAGAACATAGTACAGTTGTGTACGCTTACCACAAATGTAGATGTTAGAGTGTATTCACTGTTGCAGTCTTGGTTACCCTCCCTCCAGCCCCATTTATTCTTCTGGCTATACCTCTACTCTCCCTTACTATGCTCAGAAAGCTTTTTGGTGTATTTGCTTTTTTGTTGGAGGTATATCCTTGTAATTATAGATTTAATTGCTTCCCATTACGGGAGCCCCTGACATCTGGGGCAAGAAAAACCGATGTAATGACGGCTGCATGTTTTATACCCCTGACTACCTGATGTCATGGAAGAAGGGACAGCGTCTGACGCAGGGCCCAAGACTTTGTTAATCAGGCTGACTGAAGGCTACAGCAAGCAGATTACCCAAATGTAATGACTGCAACAGTGAATACACTCTAACATCTGCATTTATGGTAAGTGTACACAACCGTACTTTCTGTACACACCTTTACCAAGCATTGCCACTTGCCTATTTTTTCTAAATCCCGAGCTGGATTTGCCACAGCAGTCTTACAAGGCCTGATAGCCAGCCCCAATACTACTTGACTGCCTCCACCCTTCCTCAGCTTTGAGAATCAATCCAAGTGTGATGACTGCAACAGTGAAACACGAAGAACATAGTACAGTTGTGTACACTTATCGTAAATGTAGATGTTAGTGTATTCCCTGTTGCAGTCCTGGTTACCCCCCATCCAGCCCCCTGACTTTTCTATTCTTTCTGCCTATTCTCTTTTTGGCCATATCTTATGGCATTGATATTTATTTTTTACTGCAGGTGTTCCACACCATGTAATTGCTTCCTATTTTGGCGACTCCTGACATCTGGGGCAAGAAAAACTGATGTAATGGTGCCGGCTGCATGTTTTATACCCCTGGGTGACCTGACGTCATGGATGAGGTGACAGCATCTGACGCGGAAATCCCTAGACTCTGGTATTCCGGCCGATTGAGGGCTAACTGCAGGCAGATAACCCAAGTGTGATGACTGCAACAGTGAATACACTCGAACATCTACTTTCCTTCTGCTGCTGCTTTTAAGAAAAAGAAAACTTCTAGGGAGCCCTTGCTGACACCATGGGCTCAGTTCCTCAACTGCTAGTGGTTGACTCGAGCAGCCATGTTTTTTTCCTCAGACAGCTCAACTGGTTTCCCCAGGACCCTCTTGTGTAGTCCCCACTGCCACCATGGACCAGAGGTTAACCACATCCTCTGCAGCTGTTCCAGGGCCCATTCTAGGCATGACAGAACCGCCGTCTTTAGCCACAGGAGTTTCAGTATGAGATTCTTGCTGTGGTGGCCGAGGTAATAGATTTGTTTCCCAGGTTGAAGTGCCATCCATAAGTAAGTCTCCTTAAAGAGATGTTCCAGGAAAAAAGAAACAAATGAGCATAACTCTTCTAAAAAAAAGTTTGTGGATGAAGATGAATTAATTAATTTGGCTAACTGCTTATTTTCTGATTTGAATCCAGTGAGAACAGCAGGGCTACGTGACTATAAATCAGATCTGATGTCCTTTTCATTCTTCCTTAATGGCCGCATATTAGAGTTTGGATCCAGCTCTTAAGCTACATCTACCCACAGTGCACTAGTCCATCCCTTGTACCTCACATCTCGTTTGTAGTCATTGTGCATGGACATGGGCTCTTTCTTTGCAGCATGTTCTTATGTTTTAGATAGGTGTAAATGAAAAAGTTTAATTAATTTTTACTCTAAATTTCTTTTTCTTATTTGTATATATTTTTTCTTCCTTAACTAAATTTGTTAAACCTCCCTGTTACTTTTCAGACTTTCTACATTAGGCTCCTACTGTGTTTATAGTAACCTGTTGGACATACCATTGCTGGTATTTTGTGTCTTTTCTGTAACTCCTACCCTATTAAACAGGGTATTCCTTTTATACCATTGGTGGTATTTCCCTTACTAAAAAAAAAAAAAAATCTGTCCTTGCTTTTACTATTGTTCTCTTTGGATTTTTACTGTCATCCCGGTACATGTGAGGCAGAGCACCTCGCTGGCCTTGTTCAAGAGGAATCTTGACCAATGGATGGGAGATCGCAGATATACCCCAGGGATTACTTCAGTGTCACTGCTTGACAGAGGCACAGACAAATGATAGGCATAGTTTTTATTCAAACTAAAGGGGTGGCGAAAGCCACATAACTATGGGCTAGGCTTATAAATGCCCTTGGGCAGATAGCCTAGTATGAACCTATGAACCTATGGCTGACAAGCCGGCAGGTTACGAGAAATGCACTCCTTGTGGGCATAGAATCCTTAACTCCAGTACCCCCAAGGAGTGTCTGTATTAGTTAAGTGCAGCTCATAAATGTAAATTGTGCAATTTGTGCAGGATTTAATTCAGGAGCCATAGCTGGCAGGTTTAGTAAGCTTGTACTTGCTTCTTCCCTCATAATCTTCCTGATGTTCATCGTGCATACAGCTGCAGTCATAACAGATGGGTTCTCCTGCCGTCAGGCGGGTTCTCGGTCGGCCGAATTCCAAAGTCTAGGTCCAGCGTCGGTTGTCGTCGCTTCTTCCCTGACGTCAGTGCGACGGGTATAAAAGAACCAGCCAACGCCATTTTCTTCAGTCTTTCTTGCCGCACGGTGCCCGAAGCAGAAGCATTTCGCAAGTGCCGGTCGGCTAGCTCCTGAAATTATGAAAATTTTGCAACCGAAGTCTTCTTGAAAGCTAAGTACCCCGTTGGGGAAACTTTTCTTGCCTCAGACCGATGTCAGACAAAGTTAATAATTGTATTTCATGTGGGAAGCAAATACCGCATAAGGATTTCCATTCCCTCTGTATACCTTGTTTAGGCCCAGACCACGACGTCTCTGTCGCTTTTGTGCTACGTTCAACAAACTCACCATTAAGCGTCGGGCGGAGTTCGCTCAGCATTATTTTGGAAAAACATTTAACTATATTATGTCGTCGGATACTCCGACTCCACTTTTGTCCAAAAAATGCAAAGATAAGGACCGACACACGAGGTCCGCGGCCTCTACCGACACCACGCCAAAGCCGACTACACATGGTCCGGTTCTCAGCGAGGCGCCTACGCAGCCCCTGACTACCGACGACACTTAATTGGCGGTGTCTCCTGTGCCAGAGGTCGCAGGCTCCTCGGCCCACACCCCGACTACAGATACCGAAGCCACTCTTGGCGTTGAACCTCAAAATATGGACAGGTCTACCTCCACTCAAGGTGTTTTCAGACCTTCCTCTTCTTTTTCCATCAAGGCTTTCACCAAGTCTAAAGCAGCCATGCATTCTAAGAGACAAGCTACACAGGGCCCATCTCCAGGCCCCATGCCTAAAAAAACAGATGCTTAAAATGGCTGAGGATTTAATTACTCTTATCAGGGGTTCTCAACCCCCACCGGACAAAAGGCCCTGAGTGGAGGAAGAATCCCCCTCTTCTGATCAGGGCTCCATTATTTCAGAGCACTCTGATGATCAGGAACATTCTTACTCCCCTTTTGAAGACTCTGATGCAGAGGAGTCCATTCCTTCTGTTTCCCCCCCAGAGGATTACTCATTTGGGGAAACTTTGCATACCTTAAGGGAACACTTCCACTGGGAAGGCCAAGATTATTCAGATTCCAAGAAAAGGCTTAGGGAATTTCTCTTGCTACCTCAGCACAGGCCTCTGGCTATACCTCCTGTCTTGGACATCCTAGATGACGTTTACACGGAGGCCTGCCTTAAGTCGGATTCTCTGCCTGCAGCCCCAGTCAAGCCTGATGGGTACTACAGGGTTCCTGACTCACACCAATTTCTATACAAAAGCCATGCTGCTGATCCAGAAACCATCTCACAGGGCCCCAAGGGAATTAAGGCCTCCACTGCTAAAAATCCATTACCTTCCGAGAGAGATTCCAGATCCTTAGAAAGGTGGGGAAAAAAGGTATATACCTCTGCTACCTTAACCATGAGGGCCTTAAACTGTCTGTTCCATATGCTAAAATACCAACAGTTTTTGTTATCACAATTGAAAAGTAAAATGTCACAACCTGAACAACCAGACTTGAAGGAGTTGCAGGATTTGATGCATAGTGCAGAACAAGTGGGTAAGCATACCTTACAATGTGGTTTTGATGCTCTAGAGGCCTCATGTAGAGCTGCTGTTACAGGATCAGTCATACGTAGACATGCCTGGCTCAAGGAGCAAACCTTGCCTGATCATGTCAAAGCTAAATTACTAGATGCCCCTCTACAAAAGGATGTATTATTTGGTGCTAATGCTGAGGAGGTATTAAGGAAAATGGAGGAAAAGGCTAAATCAATGCAAACTGTGAAAGATTTCCTACAGGTACAACCCCCATGTTTCAGTAGAAATTGGCCTTCCTAAAATTGGTCCTTTCCAGCCATGGATAGACCCCAAAGAGGTAGATACAGGCGCCCGAGGGGCAGAGGACAATCCCAAGGATCGTTTAGAGGCAGACAATGGCAAGCTCCTACACAGAGGTGGTGAGGATAACTCGCAATCATTCAGAAAGCAAGCCCAATGACTTTCCCCTCTGCATGCTAAGCAAGACTCAAATGGCAGCCCCCTTAGGAGGAAAACTGGCATTATTTTCAAAAAATTTACATGTCACAAAAGACAAATGGATCCTGGACATTATAAACAGAGGCTACAGATTCCATTTTCACACCCTTCCAAAAATGAGAGGCATGCCAAACCTGCCACACAATCATAGGTTCATAGGTTCATACTAGGCTATCTGCCCTAGGGCATTTATAAGCCTAGCCAGAGTGTGTTTGGCTTTCGCCACCCATTTTAAATTAATTTTGCTATGCATTTTTTGAGGTTAGTATACTGTGCCTCTGTCTAACAGTGACACAGAAGTGATAGCCGGGGTAAACCTACGATCTCCCATCCAATCAAGATTCCTCTTGAAGAGAGTCAATGTGGGACTCTGCCTAACCTGGACTGGGATTTTATTCCAGAGTGAAGGGAGCCTCTGGGTTATGAATCTGTCCCTCCAGCATGTCCTATTTATTTCAGTGCTGAGGTTCAAGTCTCTCGGCGTGGCTCGATGGGATTTGATTTTCTGAGGTGCAGCATGTCCATTAATTCTGGGTTGGACATGGCTTTATACGTCAGGCACAGATCGCCTCTGAGCAGGCGGTATGCCACTGAGTAGAGCTGGAGTTGCTTTAACCGGGCAGCATATGGCATCTGTTTGAGCCCTTTGATCCTCTTGGTGAGGTACTTTTGGGGTCTTTCCAGTTGCTGCAGGTGTCTGTTAAGGTACATCCCAAAAGGGGCATTGTACTCAGTTATGGGCCTGATGAGGGATGAGTAAAGAGGTACGATGACCTCCCCTGATCTAGATGTGAATCCCTTCATGATTAGGTGGGCTATATAAAATGTTTTTCTAACCACTTTGGCCACGTGGTTGTCAAATGATAGATTGCTATCAACTTGGGTCCCCAGGTCCCAAATGACTTCTGTACTTAATGGATTACCACCTATGTGGTAATTTGTGCACTGTTTTTGCCAAAGGGGATGACTATACACTTTTTGGCGTTTAGCTTGAGGCCATGGCTCTGGCACCAGTTGTCTGTTTCTATGAGGCCCTTTTGGAGGATGCTTGTGTCGGCTGGAGAGTTGATTATGGCACCCAGTTTGCAGTCATCTGCGAACTTGGTCAGCCACAGTCCTTCTGTGTTGGCCTGTACCGCCGAGAAATATATACCGAACAAGAGAGGTCCCAGGACTGAGCCTTGTGGGACGCCAATCAAAGGGCAGAGGCACAAAGGCAAATTACAGATCTCATAGACATGAAAGCTATTAAAGCGGTACCTACGCACGAACAAGGTCAAGGTTTTTATTCCAGACTATTCCTGGTACCAAGGAAGGGAAAAGATTGGAGACCTATTTTGGACCTATCCATCCTAAACACATTTCTACTCGTACCAAAATTCAAGATGCTCACTCTACAGCAGCTTCTTCCCATGCTGTGAAGGAGTCTTGGCTGGTAACATTGGACCTCAAGGAGGCATACCTGCATGTCCCAATCAGACAAAATTGCAGAAGATACCTCCGATTTCTTGCAGGTTCAGCCCATTATCAATTCTCTGCATTGCCCTTTGGCTTATCTACTGCGCCCAGAGTATTCACGAAATGCCTGGCATCAGTAATTGCCTACTGCAGACTTCAAGGGATACAGATATACCCCTATTTGGACGACTGCCTGATCCAAGCGGACAGCAAGCACATTCTTCTGAAACATCTGGCTTATGTAATGTTGTTGAACTCTCTGGGATACACAGTCAACAAAAAGAAATCAAGGCTAATACCCTCTCGGAAGATAATTTTCCTGGGTGCCAACTTGGACACAAACACCCAGATGGCCTATCTCACGCCAGAGAAGGAGGGGCAGCTAACTCAATAACTTCAGAGCACTAGCAAATTGCACCAGGCTGACTGCAAGGAAAATCCTGCAGGCTCTGGGATTCATGGCATCTTGCATCTTACTAATCCCATGTGCAAAGCTGCATATGAGGAAACTTCAATGGTACCTGAAAAACCTATGGTCTCAACACAGCCACAGTTTGGAAACAATAATACCACTAATTCCATGTCTACAAAAGGAATTTCTGTGGTGGGCTCAAGCATGCCAAACAAACACAGGTCTTCCATTCAGCAAGCCTCAAGCAAATCAAGTCATCACAACAGACGCCTCAGACTACGCCTGGGGGGCGCACATGACAGATCGGTGCATTCAGGGCAAATGGTCCCAAAAAGAAAAGCACCTTCACATCAATCAAAAGGAAATGCTAGCAGTAATAAATGCTATTATAGCTTTCAAAGACCTTCTGCAACCAGGTCAACTATTGATAAGAACAGACAACACCACAGTAATGTGGTACATAAATAAACAGGGAGGAACACATTCATACCCCCTATGCAGACTGGCCATGTCACTTTGGAACATGGCCATGGACTTACAAATCGAACTACAAGCACAGTGCTTGCCAGGCAAGGAAAACACGCTGGCAGACAACCTAAGCAGAAATATGACAGATCCACACGAATGGAAGTTGCATCCAAAAGTTTTTACAGAGATAATCCAAGCACGGGGAAGGCCAGACATAGATCTCTTTGCCTCCCACAAAAATCACCATTTGACAAAATTCTGCTCAAGGATTTTCCATCCAAAGGCCTGGAGAGTGGACGCTCTCTTTCAGTTGGACATCAATGACAGTTTATGCCTTCCCACCTCTTCCTCTGCTGCCCAAAGTTCTATTGAAAACCAGAGCAGACAGACCAAAGATGATTCTCATTGCTCCAGACTGGCCAAGACAACACTGTTACCCACTCCTGAGGAGCCTGACACACTCCCCAATATGGACCCTGCCTCTAATGCCTCTTCTCCTGACTCAGCACAGCTTCAAAACTCTTCATAGCCAGCTAAAAACACTCAATCTAGCCACATGGAACATTCTTTAGCATCACAACAGACCCTACTCTCCAAGGAGGTGCAGGATGTCATTTTGGAGGCCAGAAGGCCGACAACTAGAAAAGCTTACTCTGCAAAATGGGAACGGTTTTGTGTCTGGAATGAGAAAAAGGGCCAGGATCCTGGAAAACTGAATTTACCTCAAATACTACAGTATCTAGCTGAGCTGCTAAACAGTGGACTTTCATTCTCCTCCATCAAAATCCATGCCTCAGCCATTTCTGCAGAATACAACGTGTTCCTCAGAGGGGCCAAGAATCTAAGACCCCCAAGGAAACAACCAATACCTGCTTGGGATCTCAATTTCATTCTGGAAAAACTGACCTTGCCTCCCTTTGAGCCAGCTGCCTCATCAGATTTGCAATATTTGTCATGGAAAACAGCTTTCCTTTTGGCTATCACCTCAGCTCGTAGAGTTTCAGAACTACAAGCTCTCATGGCTGTGCAGCCTTTTATCATCTTCCATCAGGACAGAGTATCCTTACGAACCAACCCGTCCTTTATGCCTGAAGTGGTATCCAGGGTAGCTTTGAATCAGGCCATACACTTACCTACCTTTTATCCTAATCCTCAAAACAAAGGGGAGAGATTACTACATTCCTTGGACATCCACAGACAACTGCGTTATTATTTGGACAGAACAAAGCCTTTCAGAAAATCAGAACAGCTCTTCGTGTCCTATGGTATAGGAGCTCAAGGAAAGCCAATTTCCAAACAAACAATCTCAAAATGGATAGCCCACTGCATACGCTTTTGCTATTCTTTTCATGGCAAAACTGTACCTACAGGCATCAGGTCTCACTCCACAAGGGCCATAGCTACCTCTACAGCTTTCCTCAGAGGAGTTCCTACCAAAGATATTTTGGAAGCAGCCACTTGGAGTTCTGTGCATACCTTCTCCAAGCACTACCACCTACCATTATACTCCAAAACTAGAGCTGGCTTTGCCACTGCAGTCTTGCAGGGCATCCTGGCTCCTCCTAGTTCCACCTAGTGCCTACCACCCCTTTCTTAGCTTTGGGATTCTACCCATCTGTTATGACTGCAGCTGTATGCACGATGAACATAGTACAGTTTTGTACCTACCATAAATGTTGATGTTCGAGTGCTAATACAGCTGCAGTCCAGGTTTCCCTCCCTCCTTCCCCTCTTGGGACAGGACTATACTCATGCTACCTGATTGGGGGTATTCATTCTGGATGTATTTGCTTGCACTACTATATTTGAATTGTATTGCATTGCTTTATCACACAAATTTATGTATTGCCTTCCTTCTGGGGGCACCTGACATCTGGGGCAAGAAAAACTGAAGAAAATGGCGTCGGCTGGTTCTTTTATACCCCTGTCGCACTGACGTCGGGGAAGAAGCGATGACAACCGACGCTGGACCTAGACTTTGGAATTCAGCCAACCGAGGACCCGTCTGACGGCAGGAGTACCCATCTGTTATGACTACAGCTGTATTAGCACTCGAACATCTACATTTATGGTGGGTACAAAACTGTACTTTCAGGGGCTCAGATTCCCTGCAAGTCTTCAAAATCTCCATTGTTGCACAGGATGCATTTGCTTCCAGTCTCCTAAGACTTCCGTGGAGCCACCATGAAAAGTTCCCAAATCATCGGATCAGAGATGTTCATCATGTTTCACTGTTGGCAGTAATTACACTTGGGTTATCCTGCTGGCAGGCGACCCACAGTCGGCCTGAGTTCCAAAGTCTTGGTCCAGCGTCTGTTGCTGTCGCCTCTTCCCTGACGTCAGTGTGCCAGGGGTATAAAAGTAGCAACCGATGCCATTTTCTTCAGTCTTTCTTACCGTGTGGTGCCCGAAGCAAAAGCAGTTCACAAGTGCCGGTCGGCCGACTCCTGAGATTTTCAAAATTGAATTTCAGAACCGAAGTGTTCAATAAAGCTAAGTACTCCGTTGGGGAAACTTTTTCTTGATCCAGACCAATGTCAGTAAAAGTTAATAATTGTATTTCTTGTGGGAAGCAAATATCTCATAAGGACGTTCACTCTTACTGTATTCCTTGCCTAGGCCCTGACCACGACGTTACTAGTTGTCTGTTTTGTGCTAGATTCAATAAACGCACTATTAAACGTCGGTTTGATTTTGCTTTACATTATTTTGGACGAAGATTTAATTATATAATCCCGTCGGAACAACCGGTGACCGGAATGTATAAAAAAACGCAAAGACAAATAAAGACATGCATCCGAGGTCCAAAACCGACGAGAAAGCCTCTTCTAGGCCAGTCGCCGGTTCTCAGTGAGGCGCTTTCGCAGCCCCTGACACCCACTACCTCAGAGCCACAGGCCGTAACAGACAGCCACGTGGAGACACCGAGGCCTGTGGAAACTCAAGGTATTGGCCCTACGGAAACTATGCCCTCAGATGGGTCCAGAGCCGCTGAGCAGGCATCGGCTTCCGAGGGTGTTTTCAGACCTTCACAGCTTACATTTAAGGCTTCTACAGCAGCAAAGGCAAAGTCAAAAACACCATTAAAGACAAGGAAACAAGTGCAGCATTCTCCAGAACAGTCATCCATGCCAAAGAAATAGATGTTTAAAATGGCCGAAGACCTCATTACTTTAATCAGGGGCTCCCATTCCCCTCCTGACAAAAGGCCTAGGCAAGACACCGATTATGATTCCTCTGATCAGGTTTCCATTTCCTCTTTTTCTTCTGATGAGGGCTATTCTCTCCCTCCCTATGAGGACTCTGATGCTGAAGAGTCCATTCCTTCAGCCTCACTGCCTGAGGATTATTCTTTTGGAGAAACCCTGCACACCATGGGGGAGCATTTCCATTGGGAGTGCCAGGATTACTCAGAATCCAAGAAAAGGCTCAGAGATTTCCTTTTATTGCCTCAGCATGGGCCCCTGGCTATTCCCGATATTGTAGATGATGTTTTTTCTGAATCCTGTCTGTCTCCTGACTCTTTACCCCCTGCACCAGTAAAGCCAGACAGGTACTACAGGGTCCCTGACTCTCATAAATTTCTTTACAAAAACCTCACTGCAGACCCAGAAACAATTTCTCTGGGTCCTAAAGGGGTTAAGGCTTCCACTGCCAAAATAGTTTCCCTTCAGATAGGGATTCCAGAGCTCTAGACAGATGGGGGAAAAAAAGTTTACACTTGTGCTACTTTAGCTGTAAGAGCTTTAAACTGTCAGTTTCACATGCTTAAATATCAGCAGTACCTCATGTCATTGTTAATGCAGAAAATGGTTACAAATATAGAAAGTCCTGGCAGTAAAGAAATGCAGGATTTATTGCATGCAGTTGAACAAGTGGGAAAGCATACTCTGCAATGTGGTTTTGATTCATTAGAGGCTTCTTGTAGAGCTACAGTTACAGGCTCTTATTCGAGGACATGCTTGGTTGAAAGAACAAAGTTTACCTGACGCATTTTAAAGTAAAATTACTGGATGCTGCATTACAGCATGATACTTTGTTTGGTGTTAGGCAGAAGAGGTGTTAAAGAAAATGGAGGATAAAGCAAAGTCAATGCAAACGGTGAAAGATTTCTTACAGGTGCAACCACCTAGATTTAGCAGAAACTGACCTTCAAAAAATTGGTCCTTTCCAGTGTCAGACAGGCCACAAAGAGGCAGATAGACACCCAAGAGGCAGATCTCAGCCCCAAGGCTTCTACAGACCTAAACCAATGGGGTGCTTCAGCCCCCAAAGGAGGATACAAATCACAACCTTATAGAAAACGGTCACAATGACTTCCCTCTGCGAATGCCAAGCTCTTACCAGTTGACAGCACCCCTAGGGGGCAAGCTAGCACTTTTCTTAAAAAAATTGGTGCATGATCACCCAAGACCAATGGGTGCTGAATATTGTTTCTCAGGGGTACAGATTCCACTTCCGCACACTTCCAAAACCAAAAGGTATGCCAAACCTGCCACAAACCCAATGGGCAGATGCACAAAACCAGATTGTGGCTCTTATGTATATGGCAGCTATTCAAAAAGTTCCAAAAGAAGAACAGGGGCAAGGATTTTACTCGACTTTTCTTAGTACCCAGAAAAGACAAAGCCTGGCGACCAATACTGGACCTGTCAATCCTAAAATACTTTCCTGGATGTTCCAAAATTCAAAATGTTAACACTACAACAACTTCTGCCCATGCTGGGCAAGGTGGCTTGGCTAGTAACTTTGGCCCTCAAGGAGACATACCTGCACGTCCCAATCAGACAATCGTGCAGAAGATACCTCAGATTTATAGCAGGCTCAGTGCATTACCAGTTCTCTGCACTGCCCTTTGGCTTATCTACTGCGCCCAGGGTCTTCACAAAATGCCTGGCACCAGTAATTGCATTTTGCAGACAAAAAGGAATTCAAATATTGCTAATTTGCCTAGGGTGCACAGTAAACGAAAATAAATCAAAACTAGTGCCCTCTCAAGAGATCATATTCCTGGGTGCAAGCTTAAATACAACTGCCCAGATGGCTTATCTCACGCCAGACAAACAAAAGCAACTGACTTATTACTTTCAAATGATGGCAACAAAGACCCAGCTGCCTGCAAGAAAAATTCTGCAGGCCCTGGGTTTCATGGCATCCTACATTCTACTAATTCCATATGCAAAACTGCATATGAGAAAACTGCAATGGTATCTAAAAAGTGTTTGGACTCAGCATTGTCATAGCCTAGAGACAGTCATAACCTTGATTCCCTGCCTACAACAGGAGTTTCAGTGGTGGTCCCCGGCCTGTCACCACAACAAGGGACAGCCTTTCACCGTACCTACAGCCAGGCAGACAATAACAACGGATGCATTGGATTATGCCTGGGGAGCACATATGGCAGGAAAATGTATTCAGGGCACGTGGCCCAAGGAACAAATACATCTTCACATCAATCAAAAAGAGGTGCTAGCTGTACAGAATGCCCTGACAGCCTTCAAGGACCGAATACATCCAGGACAACTATTAATAAAGACTGACAATACCACAGTTATGTGGTACATAAACAAGCAAGGGGGCACACATTCCTACCCCCTATGCAGACAAGCCATGACTTTGTGGAACACAGCACTGACCTACCAGGTACATCTGCAAGCACAATTCCTGCCAGGAACAAAAAATACACTGGCAGACAAATGAAGCAGAAATCTAATGGATCCTCACGAATGGAAGCTAAATCCACAAGTGTTCAACATAATAAGGAAATGGGGACGCCCAGACATAGATCTTTTTGCCTCCCCTCACAATTGCTAAATACAGAAATTTTGCACAAGGATTTATCACTCTCAAGCATGGAAAGTGGATGCTCTATCATTCAGCTGGAAAGACCTGACAGTCTATGCCTTCCCTCCAATGCCTCTTCTCACCAAGGTGCTTCTAAAAGTCAGACAAGAGACAAAAAATGATCCTGATTGCACCAGACTGGCCATGCCAACACTGGTACCCAATCCTAAAGAGTTTGTCCCAAGGTCCACCTTGGCCTCTACCTCAAATCCCTCATCATCTAACACAACAAAACAATCAGATTCTGTGCAGTCAACTCAGAACCTTAAACCTGGCAGCATGGCAGATAATGTAACCACTCAGACTGCACCTCTCTCTAAAGCTGTTGTGGATGTTATTTTGGAAGCCAGGAGGCCCAGCACTAGGAAATCTTATGCAGAAAAATGAAAGAGATTCTGTGCTTGGAACCAGGCACAAGGGCTCGAACCACTTGTCCCTAATATACCTCAGATTTTGCAATACGTAACTGAGATATTGGAGAAAGGCCTATCTTTTTCATCCATTAAAATCCATGCCTCTGCCATTTCAGCACATTACAATACGGATCCTCCTATTTTTTCACATCCTCTACTACGACAATACCTCAGAGGGGCAAAAAATATAAGATCCCCTAGGAGAGCACCAGTACCTACTTGGGACCTCAATTTTGTTTTAGAAAAACTAACACTACCTCCATTTGAACCAGCCAGCACAGCTGATCTAAAATTCTTGTCATGGAAAACTGCTCTGCTCCTAGCAATAACTTCAGCAAGAAGAGTCTGAGTTACAGGCATTGATGGCTGTGGAACCTTTCCTCATTTTTCATCAGGACAGGGTTTCTCTTAGGACAAACCCAACATTCATGCCAAAAGTGGTCTCCAATGTGGCCTTAAACCAAACCATTCATTTACCTACTTTCTACCCAAATCCACAGAATAAAGGGGAAAGACTTCTGCATGCTTTGGATATACACAGCAGCTTCGATTCTGCTTGGACAAAACAAAAGCTTTCAGAAAAACTGAGCAACTGTTTGTAGCGTATGCTGCAGGATCACAAGGAAAGCCTATTACAAAGCAGACAGTCTCCAAATGGATAGGGCACTGCATCCGCTTCTGTTATGCACAACATGGCAAATCTGTGCCTAAGGGCATTAGGCCTCCTTCTACCAGAGCAGCAGCCACTTCAGCAGCTTTCCTCGGAGGAGTACGTACCCAAAGACATATTAGAAGCTGCAACCTGGAGCTCAGTGCACACTTTCACCAAGCACTACCACTTACCTCTCTACTCCAAATCCAGAGCAGGCTTTGCCAGGGCTTGTTAGCCTCGCCAAATCCAATTTAGACTCAGCCACCCAACGTCAGCTTTGGGATTCTACCCTAGTGTAATGACTGCAAAAGTGAAACACGATGAACATAGTACAGTTGTGTACCTACCATAAATGTAGATGTTCGAGTGTATTCACTGTTGCAGTCCAGGTTACCCACCCACCATCCCCCTTTTCTTTGCTGGGACTTTTCTGTACTTCTCAACTCTATACAACCTATGTGGTGTATTTGCTTGTAGATGAAGGTAATGTTTATAGTAACATATGCATGTTTTTTTTGGCATATTTTTATCTTTTCAGCCTTCCTATCTGGGGGCACCTGACATCTGGGGCAAGAAAAACTGAAGAAAATGGCGTTGGTTGATACTTTTATACCCCTGGCGCACTGACGTCAGGGAAGAGGCGACAGTAACCGACACCAGACCAAGACTTTGGAACTCGGGCTGACTGCGGGTCACCTGCCAGCAGGATAACCCAAGTGTAATGACTGCAACAGTGAATACATTCTAACATCTACATTTATGGTAGGTACACAACTGTACTTTCTTCAGACCCGAAAAGAGACTGTGGGACCTTACACTTTCGGATCCAAAGCCTTCATATCCTATTATTTCAGCCAGTCCTACCACTGAAATTTCCGATCCTGAATCATCAGATCCTAAGCCTAGCATGTCTTGCACACAGAGGAGACTCTCGCCCTGGTTTCTGATGGACTCCATCTCCTCTCTGTTCCAGTCTCCTTTTATGCAGACACCAAAGAAGCATTCCAGACCTCAGTCTACTACTACATCCATCAGGTGCTCCAGGAGTCTTTCTGAAGCACAGGTGGATAGGATGATACGGAAGTTCTCTGATTGGGGTTATCTCTGCTCCATCCCTATTGGAGCCTTGAGCCTTCTTGCCACAACCCACACAGTTTGATCTCCTTCGATCCGTTCTTTGATTTTTGAGCCCTGGGAGCTGACTTGGCTCTGCTTTGACTTGTATCCCTGATCAGTTCTGTTCCCATGCTTTTGGCTCTGGGACTAGTACTGATCTGAAGTGTTGGTGTTGTATCCTTGGGACTGGAGTCTACTCCAAAGATAGCGGATCCATCCCTGCTCCTCGGAGCCTCTGCTCTAGGTAGCTTGATTCCAGTTCCCTACTTGAGGCATGAATCAGTTCTGAGTTGTAAGTTTACCCAAGTTGGAACAGTCTGCTGCGCAGTGCAGGTAGCCACATATTCTACAGGTCTGTTTGCCTTCAGTGTTGTGGAAAGGGTCTTTTTCTCACTCTAGGAATCTGGTCTTTCATCCTCCCGTGGATCGTACCCCTGTTCCTTGTATGGTTCTATGCTCTGATTCCATCAGACCTATCCAGTAGGAGCAGCCAGTTCCACCTAGCTTCCATTTGGTTCCCATGGAATGACTTGGCTGTCTTCTGATGCCTCCCCACAGCATTCCCCTGAGGTCGTCTCCCGGAAGTGAACATGCGAGAGGAGGCACATAGATTCTCCTTTGGAACTTCTTGTTGAAGATGCTGATTTCGCAGAAGGGGAAGGATCTCCCAGATCACCACCTGATGACGTCTTGGAGTCATTTTAGATATCCTTGAACAGAAAGGTGGTTGCTCCACCAACAATCCTCCTCAGGAGGAGTCAGTATTTCTGGAGGCTTTTGGTGCGGGCCCATCCACGTATTGGGTGACTCCCCAGGCTGATGAGCTCATCCACCTAATCTCTTGCCAAGCATGGAAGGAGCCAGATTCCGTTGAACCCATCCTGTGTTGGCAGGACACGTTTTTAGCCCCGCCAAAGGATAAACCCCACTGGAGCAAAGGATTTCCGGTCAATGCAGAGGTTGTGGTGGTAGCCACCACAGAGGAGCTAGCAGATCAGTGCTCCTCTGTCCACCACCCTAACAGTGTCTAGGGCGCTAAACAGATTTAGAAAGCATGCATTTGCTTCATAGACCTTCACCCTGAGGTCCTAAACTACCTGGTACATTTTACAAGGCTACAGAGAGATCTGACAAAAGAACTATCAAACGGAGTCCATGTCTGCAGAGGATTTCTCAGTTGGCCATTCTTGTCAATTTCCAGTGAGTCAGTGAGGTTACTCTCATGCAGCAAAAGGTTCTTCACAGACTGCCAGCTCGGGCATTGCCATAAGGAGACATGCCTGGATGCAGCTATGTGACTTTGCGGAGCCTTTCACATCTTCTTTCTTCAGTGCTGTTTTTGAGGAAACTTCCTTGTTTGTCCTTCTGTGAAAGAAACTCTTACCCTCTGTGAACAAGAAGGAAAGACCTTATCTGCCATAGGAATTAAATTTTCTACTCCTGAATGAACTTTTTCTGGGAAACAGAGTTTGTAAGAAATTGTGGTTCCACAAATCCCAGGGATTCCAGGACTCGCTCTGAGACAACTTCAGAGACAGAGGAGGGAGTTCGAACAGAAGATGCTGCCCTCGAGGCAGAAGAGGCCTGCAGAATCAAGGCTCCAGAAATTCCTTTCCTGATGGACCCTTTCAGTGCTCCTGAAGTGCTGTCTGACTGCTCATCTCTGGAGGCAGTTAGGGATCGTTTGTCCTTACACCCAGTAGCCTGGACTGCTGTAACAAAAGATTACTTGGGTGATAAAAATAATATCCAGAGGTTACTTCCTTACTTTTTCCCAGATAACAATTTCCAAAAGAAAGAAGCTCCCTGACATTCCATCCAGTCAGAGGGAAGCTGCAGCACAGTAAATTCAAAAACTGCTAGACAAGTCATCCAGGAGGTCCCACCAGACCAAACAGGATTTAGAACTTACTAGGCTTTCTTTTTAGTGCCAAAAAAGACAGTTTGCCTGAGACCAATTCTGGATCTGAGCAAATTAAACCAATTCATGAAGAAATCAAAGATGTTCTTCGCGTTTCACTGTTGCAGTCATCACACTTGGGTTGTCCTGCCAGGGATAACCCTCAGTCGGCCTGAATACCAGAGACTTAGTATTTCTCTGTCGGTTGCTGTCATTCCAGGACTGACATCAGGTCGTCAGGGATATAAAAACAGGCAGCCGCCATTACATCAGTCTTTATTGCCAAGGAGCCTAAAGCAGAAGCAGTTCGCACGCGTGCCGGTCGGCCCCTACCCAAGTTTGTTTCCGAATTGAATCATCCTGAAGTCTTCTAAAGCGAAGTACCCCGCTGGGGATCCTTTTTTTCTTGCTCTAGCCAATGTCAGAAAAAGTTAACAATTGTCTCGCCTGTGGAAAGCAAATAGCACACCGAGATTTTCATTCTTACTGTGTCACCTATTTATGCCCAGACCATGACGTACCTCGCTGTCGGTTTTGTGCTTAGTTCAACACCTTAACTATTCGTCGTTGGGCCCTTATTGTTGCTAAATACTTTCTCTGTCGATCTCCATATTCCGAAATGGCTTCAGTAAGCCATCCGACTACCGATCTTCTGAAAAAACATAAGGATAGACAAACAGACCACACAGGTCCAAAACTGCCGACGAAGCTTCCGTTAAGCTAGTCGCCAGTTTGCTGGTACTCAGTGAGGCGCTTTCGCAGCCCCTGGTGCCCACTTCGATGGATTCACAGGCCGCTACCGAAACTCGTTTGGAGTGTGGTATGCCATGAGAGACTTCTTTGACTATGGAACCTGTGGATGTCTCTACCTTGGATGGGTCTGGAGCCACTGTGCAGGCACCGGCTTCCGAAGTTCTTCGCATTACCGATATTCGACACAAACCGACGACTACTTCCGCATCTTCCTGTCTAAAACTACCGAGATGTCCTTCAAGGATGCATCTGCAGTCATAACATATGGGTTGTCCTGCCTCAGGCAGCCCTTCGGTCGGCCAAATTCCAAAGTCTGGGTCTGGCCTCGGCTGATGTCGCACTTTCCCCGACGTCAGAGCGTCTGGGGTATAAAAGCATCAGCTGACTCCATTTTACTCAGTCTTTTTTGCCGTGCAGTGCCTGAAGCAGAAGCTGTTCGCAAGTGCCAGTCGGTCAGATCCAGTGATTTCAGCTACCGAAGACTTCGAAAAAAGCTAAGTACCCCGTTGGGGACTCTTTCTTGCCTCAGCCGATGTCAGACAAAGTAAATAATTGTTTAACTTGTGGGAAACAAATACCTCATAATGATTTCCATTCTTACTGCCTTCCTTGCTTAGGCCCAGACCACGACGTATCGGCTTGTTTAGCCTGTGCCTCCTTCAACCGAACTCTTAGACGTCGGTCGGAGTTTGCAGAGGAATTTTTTGGAGCCGCTTTTGCTTATAAAATGCCGTCGGAGACTCTGACTTCGCATATGGTAAAAAAACGTAAGGAAAAGGACCGACACTCGCGGCCCGCGGTTTCGGCTGAAACCACGGCTAGGCCTACCACGAGTGTCTCGGTTTCGGCCAAAACCGAGTCCTCGGCGATTCCTTCTTCCGAAACCATACTTCCGACCACCGAGGCCCGAGAGGCCCCGGCTGAGTCGGCTTCAGAACTACCTACCTACCGAAGCTAGTGTTCAGGAATTGTCCGACACCATACCTTTGGACATTTCTACCCCTGCACGTAGGGCAGCTAGGCCCCCAGCTTCTATGTCCATTAAGGCCTTTTCTAGGGCTAAAGCTGCCAAACGTTCAAAAGCTTTGCCTGCCAAATCTACACCCCAGAGGCCTTCCTCTAGTTCACAGATCCTCAGCCTTGCTGAGGACCTTATCTCCTTAATTAGGGGTTCACAACCTCACCCAGACAGGGCCTCTCAACCTCCTCCAGACAAAAGGCCCAGGACTGACCCCTCTGAACCACACTCCTCAGATGATTCCATGGATGGATCTGAGTTGTCAGACCACCAGGAAGGGGCTTACTCGCCTTATGAGGATTCAGATGCAGAGGAATCTATCCTTCGCCTCCCTCCTGAGGAGTTTTCCTTTGGTGAGACTCTACACTCCATGAGAGAGCATTTTCAATGGCAAGGTCAGGATTTCTCTGATTCTAGAAAAAGATTAAGGACCTTTTTGCATTTGCCTCAGCATAGGCCCTTAGCTATACCTCCTGTTCTAAATGTAATTGATGATGTGTACAATGATGTCAGTACAGCCCCTGATACTCTTCCTCCGGCCCCTGCCAAACCTGACAGATATTACAGGGTCCCGGATTCTCAATTCCATCTGTATAAAGCCCATTCTGCAGACCCAGAAACTATTTCTCAGGGCCCTAAAGGGGTTGCAGCCGCTACTGCCAAAAATCCCCTTCCCTCTGAAAGAGAGTTTAGAGCTTTAGAGAGATGGGGAAAGAAGGTGTATACATCTGCAACTCTTTCTGTCAGGGCATTAAACTGTCAATTCCATATGTTACAGTACCAAGAGTATTTGTTAGATGAACTGAATAAGAAACTTTCTTCTCCTGAACCCCTAGACCGTAAATCCCTTCAGGATTTGGTACATAACTCACAACAGCTTAGTAATCCTTTCTTAAAATGTGGCTATGATGCACTGGAGGCTTCATTTAGATCAGCTGTGACTGGGGCAGTTATTCGTAGGCATGCCTGGCTGAAGGAGCAATCTTTGCCAGACCATGTCAAAGCTAAACTCCTCGATGCTCCAATGGAGAAACAAAATTTATTTGGCTCCCCTGCACAGGAGATTCTAAAAAAGGTTGAAGAAAAAGCAAAATCTGTGCAAACAGTTAAAGATTTCCTGCAAGTTCAACCACCGAGATTCAGCAGAAACTGGCCTACAAAGAATTGGTCCTTTCCAGACTCTGACAGAGCCCAGAGAGGCAGGAACAGGCGCCCTAGAGGCAGAGGTCAATCGAAGGGCTCCTACAGAGGCAGTCAGTGGCAGCCTGCCAACCAGAGGAGTAGTGCAACAGCTACAACGACAACCACTACTACAGGACAGACTCAATGACTTGACTCTGATTCCGCCTACCAGGGATCAACTGGAAGCACCCTTGGGCGGAAAGCTGGCTTTATTCTCAAAAAACTGGCATTATATTACAAAGGATACATGGACATTGCAAATAATAGACAAAGGATACAGGTTTCACTTCCACACTTTGCCAAAAAGAAGTGGAGTGCCAAACCTTCCACCAAATCAGAAGGCAGAGGCTTTAAGACAAGTCAGCAATTTACTTCAGATGAAAACTATAGAAAAGGTACCATGTTCAGAACAAGGCCAAGGATTTTACTCCAGACTGTTCCTTGTACCAAGAAAAGAAAATCAATGGAGGCCTATTCTCGACCTGTCCGCACTGAACACTTATCTCATTGTGCCAAAATTCAAAATGCTGACCCTACAGCAACTTCTTCCCATGTTGGGCAAGGAGTCTTGGCTGGTGACTCTAGATCTCAAGGAGGCATACCTGCACGTCCCTATCCGACCAAGTTGCAGAAGACACCTCAGATTTCTTGCAGGATCAGAGCATTATCAATTCTCAGCATTGCCCTTTGGCTTATCTACTGCGCCCAGAGTATTCACAAAATGCCTGGCATCAGTAATTGCACATTGCAGACTACAGGGAATTCAAATTTATCCATACCTGGACGACTGCCTAATACAAGCGGACAACAAGAAAAAATTGTTAAAGGACTTGGCCTATGCCATATACCTGTTACAGACCTTGGGATGCACAGTCAACATCCAAAAGTCAAGACTAGTACCATCCCAAAGGATAACCTTTTTGGTGCAGATCTGGACACAAACACCCAAATGGCCTTTTTCACAGAAGAAAAGCAAAAACAACTTCCAGATTACTTCATGATTCTGACAAGACAAACTCTGCTTACTGCAAGGAAAATCCTGCAGGCCCTGGGTTACATGGCATCCTGCATAATTCTAATCCCACATGCCAGACTGCATATGAGGAAATTACAATGGTACCTAAGGAGTGTATGGTCTCAACACAGTCACAGTTTAGAAACCATGATACCAATCATTCCATGCCTTCAAAAGGAATTCCTGTGGTGGGCTCAGGCCTGCCAGTCCAACAGAGGGTTGCCTTTCAACAAACCAAAAACAAGGCAGACCATCACCACGGATGCCTCAGACCGAGGATGGGGAGCACACATGGAGGACAAATGTATCCAAGGCCTATGGCCTTAAGGGCAGCTAAGCATGCACATAAACCAAAAGGAAATGCTGGCAGTGAGGCATGCAATCGAGGCATTCAAACCCTTCCTCCAACAAGGACATCTGTTAATGAGGACAGACAACACCACGGTCATGTGGTACATAAACAAACAGGGAGGCACGAATTCTTACCCTCTATGCCGGATGGCTATGAATCTGTGGGATCTATGCCTGAATCTCAGTATCCAACTACAGGCCCAATGCGTGCCAGGGAAAGAAAATGCACTGGCGGACAGCTTAAGCAGAACTACCATGGATGCACACGAATGGATGCTGCACCCAGACATCTTCAAACTCATAACAAAGACATGGGGAATGCCGGAGATAGATCTGTTCGCCTCCCCACTCAACCATCAACTGAAGACATTCTGCTCAAGGACATACCACCCACAAGCTTGGAGGGTGGACTCTCTCTCTTTCAGCTGGAAAGCCCTAACATTATATGCCTTCCCACCTCTCCCATTGATGTACAAGGTTCTACTGAAGATCAGGGAGGAACAGCCAAAAGTGATACTAATAGCTCCGGACTGGCCAAGACAACACTGGTATCCACTGTTGAGAAGCATGTCTCAGGCAAAATCATGGCCTCTCCCCCTATGGCCTCTTCTTCTAACGCAGAACAATTTCAAGACCCTGCATCCCAACTTGAAAACATTGCAGCTAACTGCCTGGAAAATTCCTTAAATCCCAATCAAACTGTTTTATCTCAGAGGGTGAAGGACATTACCCTGGAGGCTCTCAGGCCTCCTTCCACAAGGAAGACATACTCAGCTAAATGGAAGAGATTTCTCATTTGGAGCACATCAAAGGGCACAGATGTCAGTGGCAAACCTAGCACATATCCTAGAATATTTAGCAGAATTGTTCCACAATGGCCTGTCCTATTCTTCCATTAAGATTCATGCTTCAGCAATTTCAGCAGAATACAATGTGGATCCACCTATCTTCTCACACCCTCTCTTCAGACAATTTCTGAGAGGGATCAAAAATGTTAAACCTCCAATAAGACCCCGTCTACCTGCCTGGGATCTCAACTTTGTGCTGGAAAAACTGACACTACCTCCTTTTGAACCAGCAGCATCAGCGGATCTACAGTTTCTATCTTGGAAAACTGCATTCCTTCTGGCAATCACTTCAGCAAGAAGAGTATCTGAGTTACAAGCATTAATGGCAGTGCAGCCTTTTCTTATTTTCCACCAGGACAGAGTGTCACTAAGAACCAATCCTACTTTTATGCCAAAGGTGGTATCTAGGGTATCCTTGAACCAAGCTATTCACTTGCCTACGTTCTTCCCTAATCCACAGAATAAAGGGGAAAAACTTTTGCACACCCTGGATATACACAGACAACTACGCTACTACTTGGACAGAACAAAAACTAGCAGAAAAACTGACCAACTTTTTGTGGCATATGCAACTGGGGTGCAAGGAAGAGCAATTTCCAAACAAGACAATTTCAAAATGGATAGGAAATTGCATTCGCTTTTGCTACTCCTTTCATGGAAAGACAGTTCCTGAAAATATCAGGCCTCACTCCACAAGGGCCACGGCCACCACTACAGCCTTCCTACGGGGGGGTGGCTACCAAGGACGTTTTAGAAGCTGCTACTTGGAGCTCCATGCATACATTTGCCAAGCATTACAATCTACCTTTATACTCTAGATCCAGAGCAGGTTTTGCAACTGCAGTCCTGCAGGGGATCTTAACTACACCATCCTTTTCTTAGTACTTCCTCCCCCAGATTGGCTATGGTATTCTACCCATATGTTATGACTGCAGATGCATCCTTGAAGGACATAGTACAATTTTGTACCTACCATAAATGTAGATGTCCGATAGGTATGCATCTGCAGTCAGGATTACCCTCCCTCCTTCCCCTCTGTGGTATTCCTAGGGTGGTTACCCCTCTTTTAGCTAGCTGGGGGAATCTATTATGGTGTATTTGTTTGTTTATTCATGTATATAATTTGCAAATGTTTGGAACTTTTCAGCATTTATCCAAATTTAGCCTTCCTAGAGGGCACCTGGCATCTGGGGCAAGAAAAACTGAGGAAAATGGCGTTGGCTGATGCTTTTATACCCCAGACGCTTTGACGTCGGGGAAAGTGCAACATCAGCCGAGGCCAGACCCAAACTTTTGAATCCGGCCGACCGAAGGGCTGCCTGAGGCAGGACAACCCATATGTTATGACTGCAGATGCATACCTATCGGACATCTACATTTATGGTAGGTACAAAACTGTACTTTTCTAAGGCCAAGAGTACAAGCTACGCCTAAAAAACGACCCAAACTCGAGCACCTGCTTCCTTGCCACATCAAATGCTTAAAATGGCAGAAGACCTGATTATGCTGATTAGGAGAAGCCAACCTTCCTCTGCTAAGAGAAGGAGACCTGTCCCCAGCAGCTTTAACAGACCAAGAGTCTCCAACTCTGAGGCTTCTGAATATGAAGGCATGCCTTTATCTGCTTATGAGGATTCAGATGCAGAGGAATCCATTCCCTCTGCTTCACCTCCAGAGGATTTTTCTTTTGGCGAAACCTTACATACTTTGATAGCATTTCCACTGGGAATGCTAAGACTATCCTCGGTCCAAAAAGAGACTTGGAGAATTTTTAGATTTGCCACATCGACCTTTAGCAATACCTGCAGTTGTGGATGATGTCTGTATGGAATCCAGTCTAACTCCTGACACTTTACCCCCTGCTCCTAGGAAACCAGACGAGTACTACAGAGTTCCTGACTCTCACAAATTTCTTTTCAAAATCCCACTGCTGACCCAGAGATAATTTCCCAGGGGCCTAAAGTTATAAAAGCAACTACAGCTATGAATCCCACCCCTTCAGACAGGGATTCCAGAGCTTTAGACAGATGGGGTAAAAAAGTATACACCTCTGCAGCTCTCGCCATTAGGACATTAAATTGCCATTTTCACATCCTGAAGTACCAGCAACATACTATGGAACTTGTTAAGCAAAAATTAGCTACCCTTACAGACTGTGCAGAAAAAGAATTACAGAGCTTATGCATTCTGCAAGCCAAGTCAGCAAGCATACTTTGCAATGTGGCTTTGACGCCCTAGAAGCATCTTGCAGGGCAGCAGGTGATGGTTCTGTACTGAGAAGGCATGCTTGGCTTAAGGAGCAGACCTTGCCAGACCATGTCAAATCAAAATTACTAGACGCGCCTTTGAACAAGGACAGTCTGGCACCAAAGCAGAAAAGGTTCTAAAAAAAGATGGAAGAAAAAGCTAAATCTCCTGGTGGACTTTTTTGCAGTTACCAAGGCTATAGACAAGGGAAAGGTGGTCCACAGTGCCTACCTAAATCTCACAAAGGCCTTCGACACCATTCCCCATTCTGGTATTATAGACAAGCTCACCAGCCTGAACATAAAGCCCTACGTCATGAGGGGTCTATATAATTTCATTGAAAACTAATTTCATCGAAGCTTAATTCATTGACAGATATTCACTGAAAGCTCACTTCATTGAAAATCCATTTCACTGAAACTAATTTTGTTGAAAGGTATATATTGCCTTTTCCCCACTGTTGTGCGATCCTGGAGTTAGTATATAAAGTAAGGTGGGTGTGGGGGGCATAGCCCCCCACATATTGTAAATATTGTAAAGCATATAGATGGATACTTACAAGTGTATTGAATAAATTCTTCCAGAAGACAACATCTAAACAATTTGTGGGGGGGCTTCACCCCCCACAACCCCCCCGAATGTGGGGGGCTGTGCCCCCCTTACGTAATATACTTTAGATCCAGGATCGCACAACAGTGGGGAATAGGCCATATATACCTTTCAACGAAATGAGCTTCATTGAAATGGGTTTTCAGTGAAGTGAGCTTTCAGTGAATTGGGTTTTCAGTGAAGTGAGCTTTCAGTGAATGTGTCAATGAATTAAGCTTTGATGAAATGAGTTTTCAATGAAATGATATAGACCCCATCACAAGATTGGTTGCCACCTGGCTCACGGACAGAACCCACTTGGTAAGAGTTGCGGGAGCTAGGTCTGACTCTAAACTGGTTACAAGTGGTGTTCCCCAGGACTCAGTCCTCGGACCTCTCCTGTTCGGCATATACTTCTCAGAGGTACAGGCAAGCACAGGAGGACTATGGCTGATCAAGTTCGCAGAAGACTGCAAACTAGGTGCTATAACTGATTCTCCGGCTGACACAGACATCCTCCAAAAGGGTGTCACTGAGACAGATACCTGGTGTCAAAACCATGGCCTCAAGCTAAATGCCAAGAAGTGCATAGTCACCCCCTTTGGAAAAAAACAAAGTACCCACAAATTACCACATAGGTGGTAGCCCCCTAAATACAGAAGAAGAAATAAGGGATCTGGGGACCCAAGTAGATAGTAATCTCTCCTTTGATGATCACTTTGCCAAAGTGGTTAGAAAATCCTTCTGTGTGGCCCACCTAATCACAAAAGAGTTTGTATCCAGATTAAAAGAGGTCATTGTGCCCCTCTATGCATCTCTCATCAGACCCATCATAGAGTACAATGCCCCATTTGAGATTTACCTTACAAGACACCTGCAACAGCTGGAAAGACCACCGAAGTACCTCGCCAAGAGGATCACTGGCCTCAAACAGATGCCCTTTGCAGCTCGACTGACGAAACTCCAGCTGTACTCTGTTGCATACTGCCTACTCAGAGGTGATCTCTGCCTGACATACAAGGCCATGTCCAACCCAGAATTGGACATGCTCCACCTAAAGAAAACCATACGCTCTAGGGATCTAAACCTCACCACAGCAATAAATAGGACTTGCTGGAGGGATAGATTCCTGTCCCAGAGACTTCCCATGCTCTGGAACAAAATTCCAATCTACATTAGGCAGAGCTCCTCAATAACACTCTTCAAGAGAAACCTTGATGAGTGGATGGGAAACAGGAAGTTTACCCCGGGGATCATTTCATTGGCTGTGCTGGAAAGAGCCACAGAGAACTAATCTAATGGGGCAGCAAAAGCCAGCACATTCCAGCTAGGCTTATAAATGCCTTTGGGGCAGATTGGTTCATAGGTAGGTACTAGACTATCTATGCAGACAGGCAAAGATGTCTTGCAAGTGAGCCTCCTAGATTCAGTAGGCATTGCCTCTCGAAGCATTGGTCCTTAACCAGACCCCTCAAGGCCATCTCAAACTAGACCTAGGGAAAACAGACCCCCCAGATTACAGTCTCAGGTTATGCAAAGATCTAAGCAATGGAGTGCAGCCACTTCTAAACAGGGAGTGCTAAGCCACCCCCTTACAGAAAGAATTCACAGTGACTTCTTGACTCCAATCCTAACCTCTGCCCAATTGCTTGTGCCCCTAGGAGGAAAACTTGCCCATCGTGCAAAAAAACTGGACCTCCATCACCAAAGACCGATGGGTCCTCAACATTGTATCCCAGGGGTACAAATTTTACTTCCACTCACTGCCAACCCCAAAAGGGTTTCCAGACCTTCCTCCAAACCAGTGGGCAGAGGCACAAAACCAAATTCAGTCCCTGCTCTCAGGCAATTCAGCCACCTTCCTGATGGTACCAAAATTCAAAATGCTAACCCTTCAGCAGCTTCTTCCTATGCTGTCCAAAGATGCCTGGTTAGCCACCCTAAACCTAAAAGAAGCCTATCTGCACATCCCTATCAGGGACTCATGCAGAAAATACCTACGCTTCCCTTTGGCTTATCCACTGCTCCCAGAGTCTTCACAGATGCCCGAGTCCAGCCATTGCCTATTGCAGGCAGAGAAAGATTCAAATTTAACCGTACTTGGACGATTGCCTGATTCAGTCAGTCAGGAAAAACTGTTGCAGCACCTGACATTTGCAAAGAACCTTCTAACCTCCCTGGGGTATACTGTAAACGAAAATAATCTAAATAAAAAATCTAGTCCCCAGTCAAAATATTGTATTCCTGGGAGCAGGCTTAGATGCAGCATCCCAGATGGCATTCCTTACTCCAGATAAACAAGCATATCTGACATGCTACTTCACTCAAATGGCCACCAGAACCTAGCTATCCACAGGGAAAATCCTGTAGGCCCTAGGGTTCATGGCCTCTTGCATTCTACTGATTCCATATGCTACACTGCTTATGAAGGAAACTTCAATGGTACTAAGTCTTTGGTGCCAACTTTCTCAGGATCTGGAAACCATCGTAGCTTGTCTAAGGACAGAGTTTCTTTGGCGGGCAGCAGCATGCAACCACAACAAGGGACTTCCCTTTACTCAACCCGACGCCGCCCAGACCCTAACCACAGATGCATCAGACTATGCCTGGGGAGCACATCTGGACAAGGGCATTCAGGGACACTGGAGCCCAAGTCAAATTCATGTACACATCAGCCAAAAAGAGATGCTTGCTGTTCAGCACACTGACAGCTTTCAAATCCCTATTCTCACCAGGACCCCTGCTAATAAAAACAGACAACACCACAGTTATGTGGTACATCAACAAGGAGGGGGGAACCCACTCTTACCCACTGTGCAGGCTAGCCATGGCCCTGTGGAACACGGCCTTGGACATGCAGATTCATCTGCAAGCTCAGTTCCTGGCAGGCAAACAAAACTCTCTGGCAGACGACATGAGCAGATATCTACTAGAACCAAATGAGTGGCAATTAGACCTCAGTCCCTTCAGCCTTCTAACCCTGAAATGGGGGCCCCCAGAGGTGGACCTTTTTGCCTCCCCCTACAATCACCAGCTCAGTAAATTCTGCACCAGGACACCTCACAGCAGGGCCTGGAAAGTGGATGCCCTAGCCTTTCAGTGGGTAAACTTCTCAATATATGCTGATAAGTGGAAAAGGTATTGTTCCCGGATTCAATCTAAAGGAGAGGACACAGCACTGTACTCCTTACCTCTAATACTGGATTACATAGCAGATCTACTCCACAAAGGCCTATCCTTTTCCTCCATTAAGATCCATTCCTCTGCCATCTCGGCTCATTGCAACACTGAGCCACCTCTTCTCTCACCCACTTATTAAGCAATTCCTGAGAGGGTCAAACAACCTAAGGCCACCAAGGAGAGCACCCACCCCTGCTTGGGACCTTAACTTTGTACTGGAAAAGCTCACGCTTACCCCCCTTTGAGCCTGCAGCGTCAGCAGAGTTAAAATTCCTCTCTTGGAAAACAGCCTTGCTTCTGGCCATCACTTCAGCTAAGAGTGTCTGAGCTACAAGTACTTAGGGCTGTGGAACCCTTCATTATTTTTCATGCTGACAGGGTCCCCCTCAGGACTAACCTTTCCTTTATGCCAAACGTGGTGTCCAGTGTTGCTCTCAACCAATCTCTCCATTTGCCAACTTTCTTCCCTAATCCTCAAAATAGAGGAAAGGATCCTGCACTTGGACATGCACAGGCAGCTCAGATTCTACCTGGCTAGGACTAAAGCCTTCAGGAAAGCTGACCAGTTACTAGTCAGTTTTCACCAGGGACAGAGGGCAAGGCCATTTCAAAACAAACTATTTCCAAATGGATAGCACACTGTATCCATTTCTGATACAAACACCATGGGAAACCACCCCCTTAGGGGGTCAGAACGCATTCCACTAGGGAAACTTCTACCTCTACAGCATTCCTCAGGGGAGTCCCTACCAGGGACATTCTGGAAGCTGCTACCTGGAGTTCTGTACACACCTTCAGCAAGCATTACCCACCTACCTATCTTTTCCAAATCCAGGGCGGGTTTTGCAACAAGCAATCCTACAGGGCATACTGGACAGCCCCAACTCTTCTTGACTGCCTCCACCCTTTCTGCAGCTTTAGGAATCAACCCAAGTGTGATGACTGCAACAGTGAAACACTAAGAACATAGTACAGTTGTGTACACTTACAATAAATGTAGGTGTTCGAGTGTATTCACTGTTACAGTTCTGGTTTCCCACCCTCCATCCCCCTTGTCTTTCTCGCTCTCTCTCCTCTGTCTATTACTCACCCTTACTGGGTTATTGGTATTTACTTTTTTCTGGTGGTGTTTTTCCCACCATAACTTTGCTCCCTATTTGGGGGGGTACTGACATTTAGGGCAAGAAAAACTGATGTAATGGTGTCAGCTGCCTGTTTTTATACCCCTGACGACCTGACGTCAGTACTGAAGTGACAGCAACTGATGCAGAAATACTAAGTCTCTGGTATTCGGGCCGACTGAGGGCTACCTGCAGGTAAATAACCCAAGTGTGATGACTGCAACAGTGAATACACTTGAACATCTACATTTATGGTAAGTGTACACAACTGTACTTTATGATGAGTAATATAACTTTTTTTCTAGCTGCCAGACAATTTCTGGTCCTATCTAATGCTTCTGTTTCTGAAAAGGATGGTAAAGCTTTTGACAGGTTTGGGAAGCAATTTTTTTCTTCTGCTTTAACATTCGTATGTTGATGTATATGTTGGCTTGTATTAACGGTTTGAGGAACATTTCTATCACTGCCTTCAGAAAGCAAATCTTTGGTTTTTAGAATTCAAGAATTGCTAATCAAGTGTCTAAACATTCATTAAAGAGAAAGTGTACGATTGTACTGATTGTGCCCAAGACTCCAAAGTACTCTGATGAAATGTTTAATCTGACTTCATAATCAGACTTTTCAAAGGACAGTTCTGAGATTTTGAATTCTCATTTGGATAAGGTTTTATTTGGCCCTACTGTTCCTTTAGTACACGGAAGAGTTTAATTCAGGTGTTTGCTACCACTAAATCGTCTTTTTCAAAAAGAAAAACAAGCAGACCCAATGAGCTTCTGGTAAGCAGGAATCTAAGAAAATGTGGCAAGATCATGGTGTGATCCCAGTTATACTCATTACAAGTAATATGTAATTGTCAGCCATAGGATGGGTAAGGCCATTCTCTAACCAAATGGACTGTATCAGCATTACTTCCCCTTCCTTTCTATTACTACTGTAAATCTGTCTCAGAGGCTGGTCCTCAATTAAGGAAGGTTAAAAATGGCTTTGGAAGGCCATTCTCCCTTTTCCTCTGCTTCTAAATCATATGCTTTCCTAAGTTATCATAGAATCTTTGC
This sequence comes from Protopterus annectens, assembly GCF_019279795.1. Lineage (NCBI taxonomy): Eukaryota > Metazoa > Chordata > Ceratodontiformes > Protopteridae > Protopterus > Protopterus annectens. Next base: position 869,440,680 of record NC_056731.1, on the reverse strand, counting down.
CTCTAAATCAGATGGTAAAAGGATTCTATTCAGGAAGTTTTCTGCTGCCAAAGAAGTATAGTTGGAGACTGGGTGTTGATTTTCCCTTCCTTTTTCAACTTGTTTTATGAAAGTGCCATAGTTAAAAATATTGACCTTGTATGCTTATATTCACATTGCCACAGAGTTCAAAGCTTTTCTCAGATTTTCTGTGTTTGACTTGCATTATCAGTTTTCTACTTTCATTTTGGGTTATCTGCAGCTCCAATTGTATTGACAAAGTGTCTAGTTCCAGCAATAGTCTTTGCAAACTGCTGGGCCTTCATATTTTGTCTTTAGATTACTTGCTTATCTTTGCAGAGTTTTTTTCCAGATGTCGGAAATCCCTTATGTGGCTTACAAATCATCTTCTCAACATGGGTTTTCAGATCAGCAGTCAAAAATCTTAAAACAACTCCTTGCAGGATATTTTTCTGGGATGTCTTCGGAGTCTTCCCTGCAAAAGACATTCATAACTCGGGAGAAAGTAGATTGTATCTGGAAGTCTTCCCAAATTTCTCCAGTCAGTCTGACTTGACCAAATAGTATGTCAGGATTTTCATGATTCCTCCTGCCAGGTGACACGTGAGAAAAATCCAGTGGTTGTTGTTTTATGTGGCCCGTTTTTGCCCTCTGGAACTTCAAATTCCATTCATAGGTTTTGTGGAGAGAGCAGATTTCCCTGAATCCAGGTTTCCCATTCTCTCTTCAAACAGATGCTTATTCAAGGGTTTACTAATTCACTAAATCCTCTCCTTTTTCAAAAAGCAAAACAAGCAGACCCAATGACTTTGCTTAGTGTGCTGTTTCAGTGGGTGTGCAGGGTCTTTAGAACAAAAGAGTCAGGCCATGGCAGGTAGTCATGAAAGAGATGTTTGTTGTGATCCATGCTGTGAAATATCATTATCTTTGGGTGCCCTTGGACCTTTGCAGGTGGTTACAGGCACCACAGTGATGTGGTGTATAAACAGGGGAGTACCAGGTTTTACTGTCTATGCATGCTGGCTCTGAAGCACCCCCCCCCCCAAGCTTCATACATTCTGTCAGAGCAAAATTTAGTGACAGACAACCCGAACAGAGTTAAGACAGATGCTCATAAGTGGAAATTTGAATGGCGGAAGTCTTCCATGAGTTGATACAATTGTGGGGAACACCTCAAGTAGATTTGTTTGCCTCCTTTTAAAACAGATAACTAAATAAGTTCTGCACACTGACACCCCCCACATAGTTGGAAATGTTACTTCATGTTTTTCCACGAATTTCCAGGGTCATTCTGAAGGTTCAGGATGAGTATGCAAAATCTTAGGCACAGATTCCTGACAGGTAAAACCATCCTTGTAATGATGTTCTTCGTGTTTCTCTGTTGCAGTCATCACATTTGGGTTATCTGCTTGCAGTAGCTCTGTCGGCCTGATTACCAAAGTGTTGGGTCCTGCGTAAGTTGCTGTCTCATCTTCCATGACGTCAGGTAGTCAGGGATATGAAGCATGCAGCCGACACCATTACATCAGTCTTTCTTGCCATGCGGTGCCCGAAGCAGAAGCAGTTTGCAAGTGCCGTTCAGCCAACTCCTGAAATTTTTGTTTTCGAGTTTCAGAACCGAAGTCTTCAACTAAGCTAAGTACCCCGTTGGGGAACCTTTTTCTTGCTCTAAACCGATGTCCGTAAAAGTTAACAATTGTATTTCTTGTGGAAAGCAAGTAACTCATAAAGATTTTCATTTGTGCTGCATTCCTTGCTTAGGCCCAGACCACGAAGTACCTCGCTGTCGGTTTTGTGCCTTGTTCAAACCTCGAACTATTTGTCGTCTGTTCATTTATGCTTCTAAGTATTTTGATACTATGTTCAGTTATCCAGAAATGGCTTCAGTAAGCCACCCGACTACCGACATTCAGAAAAAAATACAAAGATAAAGACAGAGATAGGCCGCATAGGTCCAAACGCTTCTCTTAAGCTAGTCATCAGTTTGCAGGTACTCAGTGAGGCACTTTCACAGCCCCTGATACCCGCTACTTCAGATTCACAGGACTCTACTACTGAGACCCATTCGGAGTCCGGTATGCCGTGAGATGCTTCCTCGACTGTGGATGTCTCTACCGTGGTTGGGTCCGCAGGCACCAGCTTCTGAGGGTGTATTTAGGCCTACTGACTTGCATATTAAACTGACGCCATCTTCAAGGACTAAAACTCGATCCATGCCTAGAAAACCAATGCCCAGACCGCATAGTCAGGCCCCCTAGGCCTAAAAAATAAATTATAAGAATGGCTGAAGACCTTATTATTCTAATCAAGGGAAGCCACCCTTCCCCCTAAGAGACCTAGGACTGATTTTCCTTCTGATCAGGACTCTGAAATTTCTGTTTCCACTGATTACCCGGATTTACCCTTATCTACCTCTGAAGATTCTGATGCAGAGGACTCCCATTTCCTCTGCTACCCCTCCAGAGGATTTCTCTTTTGGTGAAATCTTGCATACTCTTAGGTAGCATTTTCACTGGGAAAGCCAGGATTACTCTGACTCCAAAAAGAGGCTTAGGTATTTCTTACTTCTGCCCCAACACAGGCCTTTAGCTATACCTCCTGTATTGGACATTGTTGATGATGTCTTCTCGGAATCTAGCCTGGCCCCTGACTCTCTACCTCCTGCTCCCAGAAAACCTGATGGGTATTACAGGGTTCCTGACTCTCTCATGTTCCTTTTTAAAAATTCTACTGTGGATCCTGACACCATTTCCCAGGGACCCAAGGGCATTAAGGCCACTACTGCCAAAAATCCTACTCCCTCTGATAGAGATTCCAGGGTGCTGGACAGATGGGGTAAGAAGGTATACACTTCTGCAACCTTGGCCATTAGGGCCTTAAACTGCCAGTTTCATATGCTAAAGTATCAGCAACATATTATTGGATTGCTTAAACAGAAAATGATGTTGATTCCTGATTGCGCTGAAAATAAAGATTTACAGGATTTAATGCATTCTGCTGAACAAGTTTGAAAACATACTTTGCAATGTGGTTTTGATTCTTTAGAGGCCTCCTGCAGAGCAGCAGTTACAGGCTCTGTCATTAGAAGACATGCTTGGTTAAAAGAACATATGATGCACTATTAAACGTCTGTTTGATTTTGGCCGACATTATTTTGGTAGAAACTTCAATTATACCATGCCATCAGAACTTCCGACCGGAATACACAAAAAGCGCAAAGACAAGGATAGGCATCCGAGACCCAAAACGGATGACGAAGCCTCTTCTAGGCCAGTTGCTGGTTCTCCGGTTTTCAGCGAGGCGCCTTCGCAGCCCCTGACTACCGCTTCTGTAGAACCACAAGCCGCCTTTGACTCCCACATGGAGACGGCTGGGCCTTCGGACGCACAAGCTGTTCAGCCTACCGAGACTAACCTTTCAGAGGGATCCGGAGTAGCTGAGCAACCCACAGCTACAGAGGGCGTCTTCAGACCTACTCAGTTAAGCATTAAACCCTCTGCTACGTCTAAGCCTCCTCTAAAGTCAAAGAAACAAATACAGCATTCTCCACGACAGGCCTCCATGCCTAAGAAACAAATGCTTAAAATGGCCGAAGACCTAATCACTCTGATCTGGGGGTCCCATCCCCCTCCTGATAAGACTTAGACAGGATGCAGATTATGACTTACCCGACCAGGTGTCCATCTCTTCTGATTCATCCTCAGACCTAGGATACACTTTACCCCCTTATGAGGATTCTGATGCTGAGGAATCAATTCCATCAGCCTTACCGCCTGAGGACTACTCCTTTGGGGAAACCCTACATGAGGGAGCATTTCCACTGGGAAGGCCAAGATTACTCAGAATCCAAGAAAAGTCTGAGACTTCCTTTTGTTACCTCAACACAGACCCCTTGCTATTCTGCCAGTGTTGGATATAGTGGATGATGTGTATACTGAATCCAGCTTAAATCCTGATTCCTTACCTCCAGGCCCGGTTAAACCTGACAGATACTACAGAGTCCCTGACTCTCATAAATTTTTGTATAAAAGCCCTGTAGCTGACCCTAAAACTATTTCTCAGGAACCCAAAGGAGTTAAGGCCTCATCAGCCAAGAATCCAGTTACCTGACAGAGATTCCAGAGCATTAGACAGATGGGGAAAGAAAGTATATACGTCTGCAACTTTAGCAATGAGAGCCTTAAATTGCCAGTTTCACATGCTAAAATATCAGCAATTTTTACTGTCTCAGTTAAAACAAAAAATGCTTCCAGAATCAGATCCTCCTAATTTTAAAGAAATGCAGGATTTATTGCATGCAGCTGAACAAGTGAAAAAGCATACTTTGCAATGTGGTTTTGATTCTTTAGAGGCCTCCTGCAGAGCAGCAGTTACAGGCTCTGTCATTAGAAGACATGCTTGGTTAAAAGAACATATGATGTTCATCGTGTTTACCCTGCTGCAGTCATCACACTTGGGTTATCCTGCCGTCAGGTGGTCCCGCAGTCGGCCAGAGTTCCAAAGTCTTGGTCCGGCATCTGTTGCTGTCGCTTCTTCCCTGACTTCAGTGTGCCAGGGGTATATGAGGCATCCAACGCCATTTTCTTCAGTCTTTCTTGCCACGCGGTGCCCGAAGCAGATGGCAAGTGCCGGTCAGCCGACACCTGAGATTTTCGAATTGAATTTCAGTCCGAAGTCTTCAATAAAGCTAAGTACCCCGTTGGGGAACCTTTTCTTGCCTCAGTCCGATGTCAGAAAAAGTTAACAATTGCATTTCTTGTGGGAAGCAAATACCTTATAAGGACTTCTATTCTTATTGTATTCCTTGCCTAGACCCAGACCGCAACGTCACAGGTTGTCGGTTTTGTGCTAGGTTTAATAAACGAACTATCAAACGCCGTTTTGACTTCGCACGACATTACTTTGGTAGGAAATTTAATTATATCATGCCGTCGGAGCAGCCGACGACCGGCATGCATAAAAACCGCAAGGATAAGGACAGGCAGCCTAGGACCAAGCCAGACTCTGAGGCCACTGCTGAGCCTGTCACCGGTTCTCCGGTTTTCAGTGAGGCGCCTACGCAGCCCCTGATGACCGCAGAATTGGAACCCCAGACAGCTGCGGATTCTCAAGCGGAGTATACTAGGCTGTCGCAGCCATCTTCATTAGGCCCTTCCGACACCGGAGCAGAAGGAGATCCCGGTGCAGTAGAAACACCTTCGGTTGCAGAAGGTGTCTTCAGACCGACTACACTCACTATTAAATCTTATGCAAAGCTTTTTAAGCATTAAACCCAAAAAAAGACTGTACATCAGTCTCCAGTTCAAGGCCCCATGCCTAAGAAACAGATGCTTAAGATGGCTGAAGATTTGATTACCCTAATCAGGGGTTCCCTTCCCCCTCCAGATAAAAGACCAAGACAAGAGGAGGATTATGCTTCCTCTGACCAGGTTTCATTTTCCTCAGATTCTTCTGAGGAACAGGATTATGCTTTCCCCCCCTTATGAAGACTCTGATGCTGAAGACTCTATTCCCTCAGCATCTCCCCCTGAAGTCTACTCCTTTGGGGAAACTTTACATGCCATGAGGGAACATTTCCACTGGGAAGACCAGGACTATGATTCAAAGAAAAGGCTTCGAGAGTTACTTTTACTTCCCCAGCACAGACCACTTGCTATCCCTCCAGTTTTAGACATTGTGGATGATGTTTACTTGGAGTCTAGTCTAAATCCAGACTCTCTACCTCTTGCTCCAGCCAAACCAGACAGATACTACAGAGTACCTGACTCTCACAAATTCCTTTATAAAAGCCCTGTTGCTGGCCCAGAAACAATTTCCCAGGGTCCCAAAGGGGCTAAAGCTTCTATGGCTAAAAATCCTGTACCCTCTGAAAGGGATTCCAGAGCCCTAGATAGATGGGGAAAGCAGATATACACCTCAGCTACTCTGGCTATGAGAGCATTAAATTGTCAGTTTCACATGCTGAAATATCAGCAATTCCTAATGTCTCAATTAAAACAAAAAATGAGCACACATTCTGAACAGTCTGAATTCAAGGAAATGCAAGATCTGTTGCATGCAGCTGAACAGGTGGGCAAACATACTTTACAATCTGGATTTGATTCATTGGAAGCTTCCTGTAGAGCAGCTGTTACTGGGTCTGTCATACGTAGACATGCTTGGTTAAAAGAACAAAACCCTACCTGATCATGTTAAAGCAAAATTGTTGGATGCACCTTTACAGCAGGATGTATTATTTGGTGTCAAAGCAGAAGAGGTTTTAAAGAAAATGGAGGATAAGGCAAAGTCTATGCAGACGGTCAAGGATTTTTTACAGGTACAACCCCCTCGTTTCAGCAGAAGTTGGCCAACAAAAAACTGGTCCTTTCCAGCTTCTGACACTTCACAGCGGGGCAAATAGACGACCAAGGGGCAGAGGTCAGTCACAAGGCCCATACAAACCTCGCCAATGGGGTACTGCTACCCAGAATGGAGGAAAAGACAGGCCCCAAGCTAGCAGAAGACAAACACAGTGACTCAACCCTCAAACTACCAAGCAAATCTCTCTTCGCAACTCCCTTGGGAGGAAAATTAGCACTTTTTGCAGACAACTGGCACATCGTCACAAAAGACAAATGGGTCCTAAACATGGTCTCACAAGGAATACAGACTCCACTTTCATACCTTGCCAAGGATAAAAGGAATGCCAAACTTGCCACCAAATCAATGGGCAGAGGCACAAAAATAAATTACAGCTCTCATGGACATGAGAGCCATTCAACAGGTACCTACACAGGAGCAAGGGCAAGGATTTTACTCAAGACTCTTTCTAGTCCCCAGAAAGGACAAAGCATGGAGACCAATTCTGGATCTTTCAATTATGAACACCTATCTGCAAGTACCAAAATTCAAGATGCTAACACTACAGCAGCTTCTTCCCATGCTAGGCAAGAAGGCTTGGCTAGTAATGTTGGATCTCAAGGAGGCTTACCTGCATGTCCCTATCAGACAAAATTGCAGAAGATGCCTCCGCTTCATTGCAGGTTCAACCCATCATCAATTCTCTGCACTGCCCTTTGACTTATCTACTGCGGCCAGGGTCTTCACAAAATGCCTGGCTCCAGTAATTGCATACTGCAGACAGAGGAATTCAAATATACCCATACCTGGACGACTGCCTTATTCAAGCAGAAAGCAAGGACATTCTTTTAAAGCATCTGGCATTTGTCAAACACCTAAGTTGCCTAGGGTACACAGTAAACGAAAAGAAATCAAAACTAGTGCCCTCACAAAACATAATATTCCTGGGTGCCAGCTTGAATACAACGGCCCAGATGGCTTATCTCACGCCAGACAAGCAACAACAGCTGACTCAATACTTCAAAATAATGGCAACAAAGACCCAACTCCCCTGCAAGAAAAATTCTGCAGGCCTTGGGATTCATGGCATCTTGCATACAACTAATACAATTTGCAAAACTGCATATGAGGAAATTACAATGGTACCTGAAAAGCGTATGGACTCAGCACAGCCACAGCTTGGAAACAATGATAACACTCATTCCCTGCCTTCAACAGGAGTTTTTATGGTGGGTACAGGCATGTCACCTCAACAAGGGTCAGCCTTTCACCTTACCCACAGCCAGGCAAACTATAACAGATGCATCGGACTATGCCTGCGGAGCACACATGGCAGGACAGTGCATTCAGGGCAAAAGAACTACAGATCAAAGGCATCTGCATATCAATCAAAAAGAAATTCTAGCAGTACAGAATGCCCTAACAGCTTTCAAGGACCTCTTACACCCAGGACAACTAATAATAAAGACAGACAATGCCATAGTAATGTGATACATAAACAAGCAAGGGGGCACACATTCCTACCCTCTATGCAGGCAAGCAATGACCTTGTGGAACATAGCACTGTCTTACCAAGTCCAACTACAAGCACAATTCCTGCCAGGAAAGAAAAACACATTGGCAGACGACCTAAGCAGAAACATCATGGATCCCCACGAGTGGAAACTAGATCCACAAGTATTTGCAATGATAACTCAAAAATGGGGAAGCCCAGACATTTGTTTGCCAACCCCCAAAACTGCCATCTTCAAAAATTTTGCACAAGGACATTCCACCCACAAGCTTGGAAAGTGGACACCCTCTCATTCAGGTGGAAAACATTAACAATGTATGCCTTTCCTCCACTGCCTCTTCTAGCAAAGGTACTGCTGAAAGTCAGATTAGAGAGGCCACAAATGATGCTCATTGCACCAGACTGGCCACGCCAGCACTGGTATCCAATTCTAAGGAACATGGCCCATGGCCCACCATGGATTTTGCCACAAATTCCTCACCTGCACACCCAGCGAGACCATCAGATTCTATACAGCCAGCTCAAGACTTTAAACATGGCTGCATGGCAAATTACCTAAACAACCAACCAACACCTCTGTCCAAAGCTGTTATGGATGTCATTCTGGAGGCCAGGAGGCCCAGTACCAGGAAAACCTATTCAGACAAATGGAAAGATTTTGTGCCTGGAACCAGGCTAAAGGCCAGAATCCCCTTGATCCGAACATTCCTCTGATTCTACAATATTTAACTGAGATGTTGCACAAAGGACTTTCCTTTTCATCTATTAAGATCCACGCCTCAGCAATTACAGCTCATTACAACACGGATCCTCCTTTATTTTCACATCCACTCCTAAGACAGTACCTCAGAGGGGCTAAGAACATAAGACCGCCCAGGAGAGCACCAACACCTACTTGGGATCTCAACTTTGTTCTGGAAAAGCTTACATTGCTGCCCTTTGAACCAGCTTTTTCAGCTGATTTAAAATTTCTTTCATGGAAAACTGCCCTGCTACTAGCAGTAACGTCAGGTAGAAGAGTCTCAGAGCTACAGGCACTAATGGCAGTGGAGCCTTTCCTCATTTTTCATCAAGACAAGAGTCTCTACGAGCTAACCCTTCCTTTATGCCAAAGGTGGTATCCAGTGTGGCCCTAAACCAAACCATTCATTTGCCCACCTTTTTTCCAAATCCTCAGAACAAAGGAGAAAGACTCCTGCACTCTTTGGACATTCACAGGCAATTACGTTACTACTTGGATAAAACTAAGGCTTTCAGAAAACCTGACCAGCTCTTTGTAGCCTATGCTGCAGGATCACAAGGAAAAGCTATTTCAAAACAGACCATTTCAAAATGGATAGGACATTGCATACGTTTCTGCTACACACATCATGGGAAACCGGTACCTGCTAACATTAGGTCCCACTCCACCAGAGCTACAGCTACATCAGCAGCCTTTGTCAGGGGGGTACCAACCAAGGATATTCTGGAAGCTGCAACTTGGAGTTCAGTGCACACCTTCATCAGACACCATCACTTACCTCTATATTTTAAGACTAGAGCTGGTTTTGGCACTGCAGTTTTGCAGGGCCTACTAGCTTCTTCTAACCCTGTTTAACTCCACCACCCATCCTTAGCTTTGAGATTCAACCCAAGTGTGATGACTGCAGCAGGGTAACATGATGAACATAGTACAGTTTTGTACCTACCATAAATGTGGATGTTCAAGTGTTCACCCTGCTGCAATCCAGGTTACCCTCCCTCCATCCCCTCTGAACTAGCTGGACTTATCTATAACTTTCTATCCTGTACAACCTCTGTGGTGTATTTGCTTGTGCCTGAAGGTATTGTTTTATTTTTATATGTACATTTTTATATAGCAATATGTATTGCCTACCTATTGGGGGCACCTGACATCTGGGGCAAGAAAAACTGAAGAAAATGGCGTCGGATGCCTCTTGTATACCCCTGGAGCACTGACGTGAGGGAAGAAGCGACAGCAACCGACGCCGGATCAAGACTTTGGAACTCTGGCCGACTGCGGGACTGCCTGATGGCAGGATAACCCAAGTGTGATGACTGCAGCAGTGTGGACACTCGAACATCTACATTTATGGTAGGTACAAAACTGTACTTTACCAGATCATGTTAAAGCAAAATTATTGGATGCACCTTTGCAGCAGGATGTGTTATTTGGAGTTAAGGTAGACGAGGTATTAAAGAAATGGAGGATAAGGCAAAATCTACGCAAACGGTGAAGGATTTCTTACAAGGATGTTCATCGTGCATACAGCTGCAGTAATCACATATGGGGATGTCCTTCAAGGATGCATCTGCAGTCATCACATATGGGTTGTCCTGCCTCAGGCAGCCCTTCAGTTGGCCGGATTCCAAAGTCTGGGTCTGGCCTCTGCTGATGTCGCACTTTCCCCGACGTCAGAGCGTCTGGGGTATAAAAGCATCAGCCGACACCATTTTCCTCAGTCTTTCTTGCCGCGTGGTGCCCGAAGCAGAAGCAGTTCGCAAGTTCCGGTCGGCCAGCTCCTGTGATTCAGCTACCGAAGACTTCGAAAAAGCTAAGTACCCCATTGGGGACTCTTTCTTGCCTCAGCCGATGTCAGATAGTTAATAATTGTTTAACTTGTGGGAAACAAATACCTCATAAGGATTTCCACTCTTACTGCCTCCCCTGCCTAGGCCCAGACCACGACGTCTCGGCCTGTTCAGCCTGTGCTTCCTTCAACCGACGAACTCTTAGACGTCGGTTGGAGTTTGCAGAGGAATTCTTTTGGGCTAGTTTTGCTTACAAGATGCCGTCGGAGACTCCGACTTCGCATTTAGTTAAGAAATGGAAGGACAAGGACCGACACGCGGGCAGCGGTTTCGGCTGAAACCACGGTCAGGCCTACCGTGAGTGTCTCGGTCTCGGATGAAACAGAGTCCTTGGTACTTCCGATTACCGAAACCGCACAACCGACTATCTCGGCCCCAGAGGCCCCGGCCGAGTCGGTTATTGAATTACCTTCTGAAACTGGTGTCCAGGAACCTTCCGACACCATTCCTTTAGACAAGTCTACTCCTGCACGTGGTGCAGCCAGACTTCCTGCATCCATGTCCATTAAGGCTTTCTCTAGGGCTAAAGCTGCTAAACTTACTAAAGCTTTGCCTCCCAAGGTTTCCTCTGAGACCTTCTACTGGCTCACAGATTCTTAGCTTAGCAGAGGATCTTATCTCCTTAATTAGAGGTTCTCAACCTCATCCGGACAGCGGCTCTCAACCACCTCCAGACAAAAGGCCCAGGGTTGAGCCCTCTGACCCCCACTCCTCCGATGAGTCCACTGATGGCTCTACTCTGTCAGACCACCAGGAGGAGGCTTATTCGGCCTACAAGGATTCTGATGCTGAAGAATCTATTCCCTCGGCCTCCCCTCCTGAAGAGTTTTCATTTGGAGAGACATTACACTCTGAGAGAACATTTTCAATGGCAGGGTCAGGAATTCTCTGATTCTAGAAAGAGGTTAAGGACCTTTTTACATTTACCTCAGCATAGGCCTTTAGCTATACCTCCTGTTTTGAATGTTATTGATGATGTGTACTCTGATGCTAGTACAGCCCCTGACTCTCTCCCTCCAGCTCCTGCCAAACCTGATAGGTACTACAGGGTCCCGGACTCACATCTACACCTGTACAAGGCCCACTCTGCTGATCCAGAAACTATTTCCCAGTGCCCTAAAGGGGTTGCAGCTGCCACTGCTAGGAATCCTCTACCCTCTGAAAGGGAGTCCAGAGCTTTAGAGAGATTGGGTAAGAAAGTGAGTTTCATATGATACAGTACCAAGAGTATTTGTTAGATGAATTGCATAAGAAACTGTCTTCTTCTGAACCCCTTGATCGCAAATCCCTTCAGGATCTGGTACATAACTCCCAGCAGGTTAGTAACCATTTCTTGCAGTGTGGCTATGATGCATTGGAAGCTTCATGTAGGTCGGCTATGACAGGTGCAGTCATACGTAGGCATGCCTGGCTGAAGGAACAATCTCTGCCAGACCATGTTAAAGCTAAGCTTTTGGATGCTCCTATGGAAAAGCAAAAATTATTTGGTTCCACGGCTCGAGGTCTTAAAGAAATTTGAAGAAAAGGCAAAATCTGTGCAAACAGTCAAAGACTTTCTGCAAGTCCAACCACCGAGATTCAGCAGAAATTGGCCTACTAAGAATTGGTCCTTTCCGGACTCAGACAGATCTCAGAGAGGCAGGAATAGGCGTGCCAGAGGTAGAGGGCAAGCTTGAGGCTCCTACAGAGGCAGTCAATGGCAGCCTCCCCACCAGAGAGGTAGTGCAGGAACTACAGCTGCTACACCAGGACAGACTCAATGGCTTTGTTTTGACTCCACCGACCAGGGCTCAATTAGAAGCACCTTTGGGTGGAAAGCTTTCTTTATTTTCAAAAAATTGGCACAGCATTACAAGGGACACATGGACACTGCAAATAATAGACAAAGGATACAGGTTCCATTTCCACACACTGCCAAAAAGAAAAGGCATGCCAGACCTGCCACCAAATCAGAGGGCAGAGGCTTTGAAACAAATTTCCAACTTAATACAAATGAAAGCTATAGAAAAGGTACCTCTTTCAGAACAAGGCCAAGGATTTTACTCCAGACTATTCCTTGTTCCAAGAAAAGAAAATCAATGGAGGCCTATTCTCAACTTGTCCACACTGAATACTTACCTCATTGTGCCAAAATTCAAAATGTTGACTCTACAGCAACTCCATCCCATGCTGAGCAAGGGGTCTTGGCTGGTGACTCTAGACCTCAAGGAGGCATACCTGCATGTCCCTATCAGACAAAGTTGCAGAAGACACCTCAGATTTCTTGCAGGGTCAGAGCATTATCAATTCTCAGCATTGCCCTTTGGCTTATCTACTGCGCCCAGAGTATTCACGAAATGCCTGGCATCAGTAATTGCACACTGCAGACTTCAGGGGATTCAAATTTACCCATATCTGGACAACTGCCTTATACAAGCGGACAGCAAGCAAACTTTGTTAAAGGACTTGGATTATGCCATCCACCTACTGCAGGCCTTGGGATATACAGTCAACATCCACAAATCAAGACTTGTTCCATCCCAAAGAATAACTTTTCTGGGTGCAGATCTAGACACAACCATCCAAATGGCCTTTCTCACAGAAGAAAAACAAAAACAACTACTGGATTACTTCAAGAATCTGACAAGACAAACTCTGCTGACTGCAAGGAAAATCCTGCAGGCCCTGGGTTATATGGCATCTTGCATTCTTCTGATCCCACAAGCAAGGCTGCATATGAGAAAATTACAATGGTACCTAAGGAGTTTATGGACTCAGCACAGTCACAGCTTAGAAACCTTGATCCCACTCATTCCATGCCTCCAAAAGGAATTTCTGTGGTGGGCTCAAGCCTGCCAGTCGAACAGCGGGTTGCCCTTCAGCAAGCCAAGAGCCAACCAAACCATCACTACGGACGCTTCAGACCAAGGCTGGGGAGCACACATGGAGGGCAGATGTATCCAAGGGCTATGGTCACAAAGAGAGCTGCGCATGCACATAAACCAAAAGGAAATGCTGGCAGTGATACAAGCAATCGAGGCCTTCAAACTTTTTCTTCATCAAGGCCACCTACTCATAAGGACAGACAACACCACAGTTATGTGGTACATAAACAAGCAAGGAGGCACCCATTCCTACCCTCTTTGCAGACTGGCAATGAATCTATGGGAACTTTCCTTGAAACTCAATATACAGCTGCAGTCCCAGTTCGTGCCAGGGAAAGACGATATACTGGCAGACTGCTTAAGCAGAAATATCATGGATGCACACGAATGGATGCTGCACCCAGACATCTTCTTACTCATAACACAATCATGGGAAGGCCAGAAATAGATCTGTTCGCCTCCCCCCACAATCATCAACTGAAGAAATTCTGCTCAAGGACATACCACCCACAAGCATGGAAAGTGGACGCTCTCTCTCTCAGTTGGAAAGCTCTAACAGTGTATGCTTTTCCACCTCTCCCATTAATGACCAAGTTCTTACTGAAGATCAGGACAGAGCAGCCCAGAGTGATTCTGATAGCTCCAAACTGGCCAAGACAGCACTGGTACCCACTGTTAAAGAGCATGTCAGACGAAACCGTGGCCTCTCCCCCTATGGCCACTTCTACTGACGCAGCACAATTTCAAGACTCTGCATTCCAACCTGAAAACCTTGCAGCTTAACTGCCTGGAAGATACCATGACTCCTCCTCAGGATAAGCTATCCCAGAGAGTGAAGGATATTATTAAGGAAGCTCGACGGCCTTCCACAAGGAAGGCATATTCAGCAAAATGGAAAAGATTTCACACTTGGAACACAACAAAGGGCCTAGATGTGACAGTGATGAATATGGCACATATACTGGAATATTTGGCAGAATTGTTCCACAACGGCCTGTCTTACTCTTCCATTAAGATACATGCCTCAGCAATTTCAGCAGAATGCAATGTTAATCCACCTGTCTTCTCTCATCCTCTCCTGAGACAGTTTCTAAGAGGAATCAAAAACATCAATCCTCCAAGGAAACCACCTCTACCTACTTGGGACCTTAACTTCGTGTTGGAAAAACTAACACTTCCTCCCTTTGAACCAGCAGCATCTGCAGATCTACAGTTTCTGTCTTGGAAAACTGCCTTCCTTCTGGCCATAACCTCAGCAAGAAGAGTATCTGAGTTACAAGCTCTAATGGCAGCACAGCCATTTCTTACCTTTCATCAGGACAGAGTTTCATTGAGAACCAATCCTACATCTATGCCAAAGGTGGTATCCAGGGTATCTTTGAACCAAGCTATTCACTTGCCTACATTCTTCCCACAACCACAAAATAAAGGGGAGAAACTTCTGCACACCCTGGACATACACAGACAGTTGCGCTACTACTTGGACAGAACTAAAAGTTACAGAAAGACTGACCAGCTGTTTGTAGCATATGCTGCTGGGGCACAAGTAAAAGCAATTTCCAAACGGACAATTTCAAAATGGATAGGAAATTGCATTCGTTTTTGTTACTCCTTTCATGAAAAAACTGTGCCAGCTGACATTAGACCTCATTCCACGAGAGCCACAGCCACCACCACAGCCTTCCTAAGAGGGGTGGCTACCAAGGACATTTTAGAAGCTGCTACATGGAGCTCCGTGCATACATTTGCCAAGCATTACAATTTACCTTTATACTCCAGATCCAGAGCAGGCTTTGCTACGGCAGTCCTGCAGGGTATCTTAGCTACACCATCCTTTACTTAGTACCTCCACCCCCAGATTGGCTATGGTATTCTACCCATATGAGATGACTGCAGATGCATCCTTGAAGGACATAGTACAGTTTTGTACCTACCATAAATGTAGATGTCAGATATGTATGCATCTGCAGTCAGGTTTACCCTCCCTCCTTCCCCTCTGTGGTATACTTCTTGGGTACTTACCCCTCTTATAGCTAGCTGGGGGGATCTATTATGGTGTATTTGTTTTTATAGTACTGTGCATGTTTGGATTTGTTTTTGAAATGCATTTCTCCAAATTTTAGCCTTCCTTAGAGGGAACCTGGCATCTGGGGCAAGAAAAACTGAGGAAAATGGCGTCTGCTGATGCTTTTATACCCCAGACGCTCTGACGTCGGGGAAAGTGCGACATCAGCCGAGGCCAGACCCAGACTTTGGAATCCGGCCGACCGAAGGGCTGCCTGAGGCAGGGCAACCCATATGTGATGACTGCAGATGCATACCTATCGGACATACATTTATGGTAGATACAAAACAGTACTTTCTCTGCCGTCAGGTGGGTCCTCGGTCGGCCGAATTCCAAAGTCTTGGTCCGGCGTCGGTTGTTGTCGCCTTCTTCCCTGACGTCAGTGCGACAGGGGTATATAAGTCACAGCCGACGCCATATTCTTCAGTCTTTTTTGCCACACGGTGCCCGAAGCAGAAGCAGTTCGCAAGTGCCGGTCGGCCAGCTCCTGAATTTACGAAAAATTGGAAACCGAAGTCTTCTTTAAAGCTAAGTACCCGTTGAAACTTTTCTTGCCTCAGACCGATGTCAGACAAAGTTAACAATTGTATTTCTTGTGGGAAGCAAATACCGCATAAGGATTTCCATTCCCTCTGCATACCTTGTTTAGGCCCAGACCACGACGTCTCGGGCTGTCGCTTTTGCGCTACTTTCAATAAACGCACTATTAAGCGTCGGGCAAAGTTCGCCCAACATTATTTTGGTAAAGCCTTTGATTATAAAATGTCGTCGGATAATCCGACTACCGTTTTGTCCAAAAAACGAAAGGACAAGGACCGACACGCGAGGTCCGCGGTCTCCACCGACACCACGCCAAAACCGGCTGCACGTGGTCCGGTTCTCAGCGAGACGCCTTTGCAGTCCCTGACTACCGACAACACTTCCTTGGCGGTGTCTTCTGTACCCGAGACCGCTGGTACCTCAGCCCTTTCTCAGACTACAACCACCGAAACCACAGTGAGTGTTGAGCCTCCTAATGTGGACAGGTCCACTTCCACCCAGGGTGTATTCAGACCCTCTTCTGCCTTTTCCGTTAAGGCCTTCACTAAGTCCAAATCAGCCATGCATCCCAAGAGGCCTGTTGCACAGGGCCCACCCCCAGGCCCCATGCCTAAAAAGCAGATGCTTAAAATGGCTGAGGATTTAATTTTATATCAGGGGTTCCCAACCACCTCCAGACAAGAGACCCAGAGTGGAGGAAGACTCTCCCTTTTCTGAACAGGGCTCCATTTTCTCAGAACATTCTGATGTGGAGGAACACTCGTACTCCCCTTATGAAGATTCTGATGCAGAACAGTCCATTCCTTCTGTATCTCCCCCAGAGGATTTTTCTTTTGGGGAAACCTTGCACACCTTGAGGGAGCACTTCCATTGGTAAGGCCAAGACTTTTCTGATTCCAAGAAAAGACTTAGGGAATTTCTTTTGTTACCTCAACACAGACCTCTGGCTATACCTCCTGTCCTGGACATACTTGATGTTTACTCGGAGGCTTGTCTTAATGATTCCTGCCTCCTGCACCAGTCAAACCTGATAGGTACTACAGAGTCCCTAACTCTCACCAATTTCTTTTCAAAAGCCATAATGCTGACCCTGAAACCATTTCTCAAGGCCCCAAGGGAATGAAGGCTTCTACTGCCAAGAATCCACTACCTTCCGAAAGAGAATCTAGATCCTTAGAAAGGTGGGGGAAAAAGGTATACACCTCGGCCACCCTAGCCATGAGGGCCTTAAATTGTCAGTTCCATATGCTTAAATATCAGCAGTTTCTGTTATCACAATTAAGAAACAAAATGTCTCAACCTGAACAACCAGATTTGAAGGAATTGCAGGATATGATGCATAGTGCAGAACAAGTGGGTAAACACCCCTTACAATGTGGTTATGATGCCTTAGAGGCCTCAAGTAGAGCTGCTGCTACAGGGAGCAGTCATTCGTAGACATGCCTGGCTTAGGGAACAAAGCTTGCCTGATCATGTTAAAGCTAAACTTCTAGATGTTCCTTTACAAAAGGATGTGCTATTTGGTACTAATGCTGAGGAGATACTACGGAAAATGGAAGAAAAAGCTAAATCTATGCAAACTGTCAAGGCTTTTCTACAGGTACAGCCACCTCGTTTTAGCAGAAATTGGCCTTCAAAAAACTGGTCCTTTCCAGCCACGGACAAGCCCCAAAGAGGTAGCTACAGGCGCTCAAGGGGCAGAGGACGATCTCAAGGATCATATAGAGGCAGACAAAGGCAAACTCAAGCGCCAAGAGGTGGCGGACAGTGCACAACAATACAGAAAGCAAACCCAATGACTTCCTCCTTTTCATGCCAAGCAAATCTCAGCTGGCAGCTCCCTTGGGAGGAAAGCTGGCACTATTTTCAAGAAATTGGCATATTATCACAACAGACAAATGGATCCTGGACATAATAAACAGAGGCTACAGATTTCATTTTCACACTCTTACAAAAATGAGAGGCATGCCAAACCTGCCACACAATCAAAGGGCAGAGGCGCAAATACAAATTACAAAACTCATGGACATGAAAGCCATTCAAGAGGTTCCTACTCACGAACAAGGTCAAGGTTTTTATTCCAGACTTTTCCTGGTACCAAGGAAAGGAACCGACTGGAGACCCATTTTGGACTTATCCATCCTAAATACATTTCTACTGCAAAATTCAAGATGCTCACATTACAGCAGCTGCTTCCCATGCTGGGCAAGGAGTTTTGGCTGGTAACATTGGACCTCAAGGAGGCATACCTGCATGTCCCAATCAAAGCTGCAGAAGATGCCTCAGATTTCTTGCAGGTTCAATCCACTATCAATTCTCTGCATTGCCCTTTGGCTTATCTACTGCGCCCAGAGTATTCACGAAATGCCTGGCATCAGTAATTGCCTACTGCAGACTTCAAGGGATACAAATTTACCCTTATTTGGACGACTGCCTGATCCAAGCGGACAGCAAGCACACTCTTCTGGAACATCTGGCTTATGCAACACGGTTACTGAATTCTCTGGGATACACAATCAACAAAGAGAAATCCAGGCTAACACCATCTCAGAAAATAACTTTCCTGGGTGCCAACTTGGACACAAACACCCAGATGGCCTATCTTACGCCAGAAAAACAAGGGCAACTAACTCAGTACTTCAAAACACTAGCAAATTGTATCAGGCTTACTGCAAGGAAAATCCTGCAGGCTCTGGGCTTCATGGCATCTTGCATTCTTTTAATCCCATGTGCAAAGTTGCACATGAGAACTTCAATGATACCTAAAAAACCTATGGTCTCAACACAGCCACAATTTGGAAACAATAATACCAATAATTCCATGTTTGCAAAAGGAATTTCTATGGTGGGTCCAAGCATGTCAAACAAACACAGGTCTCCCATTCTGCAAGCCTCAAGCAAATCAAGTAATCACAACAGACGCCTCAGATTACGCCTGGGGGGTGCACATGACAGGCAGGTGCATTCAGGGCAAATGGTCCCAAAAGGAAAAGCACCTTCACATCAATCAAAAAGAAATGCTAGCAGTGATAAATGCAATTACAGCATTCAAGGACCTCCTGCATCCAGGGAAATTATTGATAAGAACAGACAACACCACAGTAATGTGGTACATAAACAAACGAGGAGGAACACATTCATATCCCCTGTGCAGACTAGCCATGACACTTTGGAACTTGGCTCTGGAATGGCAAATCGAACTTTAAGCACAGTACTTGCCAGGTTTGGAAAACACGCTGGCAGACGATCTAAGCAGAAATATGACAGATCCACACAAATGGAAGCTGCATCCACAGGTGTTTACAAAGATAATCCAAGCATGGGGAAGGCCAGACATAGATCTCTTCGCCTCCCACAGGAACCATCAATTGGAAAAGTTTTGTTCAAGGACTTTTCATCCAAAGGCCTGGAGTTTGGACGCCCTTTCATTCAGTTGGACAGCATGGACAGTGCACGCTTTCCCACCTCTGCCTCTTCTACCCAAGGTGCTCTTGAAAGCAAGAGCAGACAGACCGAAGATGGTACTGATTGCTCCAGACTGGCCAAGACAGCACTGGTACCCGCTCCTAAGGAGCCTAATGCATACTCCTCCCTGGCCTCTACCTCTAATGCCTCTTCTGCTGACTCAGCACAGCTACAAAACTCTTCACAGTCAGCTGAAAACACTCAATCTTGCTGCATGGAAAATTCCTTAATACCACAGCAGACCCTACTTTCCAAAGAGGTGCTGGATGTCATTTTGGAGGCCAGAAGGCCATCTACTAGGAAGACTTACTCCGCAAAATGGAAACGGTTTTGCTCTTGGAATGAGAAAAAAGGCCAGGATCCTAGAAAACTGAATTTGCCTCGGGTATTACAGTATCTAGCTGAGCTGCTGAACAGTGGACTTTCATTTTCCTCCATAAAAATCCATGCCTCAGCCATTTCTGCAGAATTCAACATGGATCCACTGTTATTCTCTCACCCACTTTTAAGGCAATTCCTCAGAGGGGCTAAGAATACAAGACCACCAAGGAAACGACCAGTGCCAGCCTGGGATCTTAATTACATTCTAGAAAAATTAACATTGCCTCCCTTTGAACCAGCTGCCTCAACAGATTTGCAATATTTGTCCTGGAAAACAGCTTTCCTTCTGGCCATTACCTCAGCTCGTAGGGTTTCGGAACTTCAAGCCCTCATGGCTGTGCAGCCCTTTCTTATCTTCCATCAGGACAGGGTTTCCCTTCGAACCAACCCGTCATTTATGCCTAAAGTGGTATCCAGGGTAGCTTTAAATCAAGCCATACACTTTACCTACCTTTTACCCCAATCCTCAAAACAAAGGGGAAAGGCTGCTACATTCCTTAGACATCCATAGACAGCTACGTTACTATTTGGACAGAACAAGCCTTTCAGGAAATCAGAACAACTTTTTGTGTCTTATGCTGTTGGGGCTCAAGGGAAGCCTGTTACCAAACAGACAATCTCTAAATGGATAGGCCACAGCATATGTTTTTGTTACTCCTATCATGGGAAATCTGTCCCTGTAGGCATCAGACCACACTCCACCAGGGCCACAGCTACCTCTACAGCCTTCCTCAGAGGAGTTCCTACCAAAGATATCTTGGAGGCAGCCACTTGGAGTTCTGTACCTACCTTCACAAGACACTACCACCTGCCTTTATATTCCAAAACTAGAGCAGGCTTTGCTACTGCTGTGTTGCAGGGCATTCTGGCTCATCCCAGTTCTACCTAGTGCCTACCACCCTGTGCGTAGCTTTGGGATTCTACCTGTATGTGATTACTGCAGCTGTATGCACGATGAACATAGTACAGTTTTGTACCTACCATAAATGAAGATGTTCGAGTGCTAATACAACTGCAGTACAGGTTTCCCTCCCTCCTTCCCCTCTAGGTACAGGACTAGTGGCTAACACCACCTCATACAACCTATTTTGGGTTATCCTCCTATGGTGTATTTGCTTGCAACTACTCTTTTTTGATAGCATTGCATTGCTTGAATATATTTTTATATATATATATATATATATAATTTATCTATTGCCTTCCTTTTGGGGGCACCTGACATCTGGGGCAAGAAAGACTGAAGAATATGGCGTCGGCTGTGACTTATATACCCCTGTCGCACTGATGTCAGGGAAGAAGGCGACAACAACCGACGCCGGACCAAGACTTTGGAATTCGGCCGACCGAGGACCCGCCTCACGGCAGAGAACCCCATATGTGATTACTGCAGCTGTATTAGCACTCGAACATCTACATTTATGGTAGGTACAAAACTGTACTTTCAGCCTCCTAGATTTAGCAGAAACTGGCCAACTAAGAATTGGTCCTTTCCAATTACAGACAGACCTCAAAGGGGAAGATACAGACGTCCAAGAGGTAGAAGTCGCACGCAAGGTCCTTACAGGCCTCGATAATGGGTTACATCAGGCCAGAAAGAAGGGGAAGACAGGCCCCAACCATATAAAAAGCAGCTCCAATGACTTCCCACTACAGCTGCCAAACAAGTCCTTCTTGGCAGCCCCCTTGGGAGAAAAACTGGCACTTCTACCACAATTGGCAAATGATCACCAAAGACAAATGGATTCTCAACATTGTATTTCAAGGTTACAGGTTCCACTTTCACACACTGCCAAGGTTAAAAGGAATGCCAAATCTACCACCAAATCAATGGGCAGAGGCTCAAAAACAAATTACAGCACTCATGGATATGAGAGCTATTCAAAAGGTACCATCACAGGAGCAAGGACAAGGATTTTACTCAAGACTCTTTCTGGTACCCAGAAAGGACAAAGCCTGGAGGCCCATTTTGGATCTTTCATCTCTAAACACTTACCTGGATGTTCCGAAATTCAAAATGTTGATATTACAGCAGCTTCTTCCCATGCTGGGTAAGAAAGCTTGGCTCGTGACTTTGGACCTCAAAGAGGCATACCTGCATGTCCCTGTCAGACAGAATTGCAGAAGATACCTCAGATTCATAGCTGGTTCAATGCACTAACAATTCTTTGCACTGCCCTTTGGCTTATGTACTGCGCCCAGGGTCTTCACAAAGTGCCTGGCACCAGTAATTGCATTTTGCAGACAGAAAGGAATTCAAATTTATCCGTACCTGGACGACTGCCTGATTCAAGCAGAGAGCAAACATATTCTTCTAAAGCATCTGGCATTTGTAAAAAAGTTAAGTTGCCTGGGGTACACAGTAAACGAAAAGAAATCAAAACTAGTGCCCTCACAAGAGATTATATTCCTGGGTGCCAGCTTGAACACAACGGCCCAGATGGCTTATCTCACGCCAGACAAACCAGGACAACTGACTCGATACTTTCAATTGATGGCAACAAAGACCCAACTCCCGGCAAGAAAAATTCTGCAGGCCTTGGGGTTACATGGCATCCTGCATACTACTAATTCCATATGCCAGACTGCATATGAGGAAACTACAATGATACCTAAAGAATGTATGGTCTCAACACTGTCAAAGTTTGGAAACAGTTATACCACTAATCCCTTGCCTTCAACAGGAGTTTCAATGGTGGGCACAAGCTTGTCACCTCAACAAGGGACAGCATTTTACACAACCCACAGCCAGGCAAACACTGACAACAGATGCGTCGGATTACGCCTGGGGAACACACATGGCAGGCAAATGTATTCAGGGCACGTGGCCCGCAGAACAAAGGCATCTTCACATCAATCAAAAAGAGATGCTAGCTGTACAAATGCGCTTATACCTTTCAAGGACCTGCTACATCCAGGACATCTACTACTAAAGACAGATAACACCACAGTTATGTGGTACATAACCAAGCAAGGGGGCACTCACTCCTACCCCCTATGCAGACAAGCTATGACCCTGTGGAACACAGCTATAAACCTTCAAGTTCATCTGCAATCACAATTCCTGCCAGGAGAGAGAAACACACTGGCAGACTTAAGCAGAAACATCATGTATCCCCTCGAATGGGAGTTGAATCCATAAATATTCAGAATGATGACACAGAAATGGTGGAGCCCGGACATAGATCTGTTTGCATCCCCAATTAACTGCCAGCTACAAAAATTTTGCACAAGAAGTTACCATCCACAAGCATGGAAAGTGGATGCCCTCTCATTCAGCTGGGACAACCTACAAGTATACGCTTTCCCACCACTATCTCTCCTGCCAAAGGTACTCCTAAAAGCCAGGCAGAAAGAGCCAAAGATGATCCTGATTGCACCAGACTGGCCACGCCAGCACTGGTACCCAATCTTAAGGAGCTTAGCACAAGAACCACCCTGGATTTTGCCTCAAATCCCACATCTGCTGACTCAGCACAACAAACAAATACTACACAGCCAGCTAAAGACCTTAAACCTAGCTGCATGGAAGACCTTAGTCAAGCAAGCATTGCCTCTCTCCAAAGCTGTTATGGATGTCTTTCTGGAGGCCAGAAGGCCTAGTTCTGGGAAAGCCTATTCGGATAAATGGAAGAGATTCTGTGCCTGGAACAGAGATCACGGCCTTGATCCTCTTGTCTCAAACATTCCTCAGATAACTGCAATACTTAACTGAGATGCTGGACAAAGGACTCTCCTTCTCAGCCATCAAGATCCACGCCTTTGCCATTTCTGCTCATTACAACATGGATCCACCAGTTTTCTCTAATCCTCTGTTAAAACAGTACCTCAGAGGGGCTAAAAACATAAGACCGCCCTGTAGAGCACCTACTTCAACTTGGGACCTCAACTTTGTTTTGGAGAAGCTAATTTTACCTCCGTTTGAGCCAGCCAACACAGTAGAATTGAAATACATCTCTTGGAAAACTGCTCTGCTCCTGGCAATAACATCAGCACGAAGTTTCAGAATTACTGGCACTAATGGCAGTGGAACCTTTCCTCATTTTCCACCAGGACAGGGTGTCTTTAAGAACTAGCCCTACTTTTAAGCCAAAGGTGGTATCCAGTGTGGCTCTAAACCAAACTATTCACCTGCCAACTTTTTATCCTAAACCACAGAATAAAGGGGAGAGACTACTGCACGCTTTGGACATTCACAGGCAGTCATGCTTCTACTTCGACAAAACCAAAGCTTTCAGAAAATCTGAGCAATTATTGGTAGCATATGCTGCAAGAGCACATGGAAAAGCCATTTCAAAACAGACTATTTCAAAATGGATAGAACATTGTATATGTTTCTGCTACACATACCATGGAAAACCTATACCTAGCAGCATTAGATCTCACTCCATCAGGGCAACAGCCACTTCAACTGCCTACCTCAGGTGAGTACCTAATAAGGATATTTTGGAAGAAGCAACTTGGAGTTCTGTACATACCTTCACCAAGCATTACCATCTGCCTCTATACTCTTAAATCCAGAGCTGGCTTCACCACTGCAGTGCTGCAGGGCGTTATAGCCACCCCTTATGCCTTATAGAACCAGCCACCCTTCCTCCGCTTTGGGATTCTACCCAAATGTAATGACTGCAGCAGTATAACACGATGAACATAGTACAGTTTTGTACCTACCATAAATGTAGATGTTCGAGTGTATACACTGCTGCAGTCCAGGTTACCCTCCCTCCTTCCCCTCTTACTGGCTGGTACGTACCTATGTCTTCTACTGTTACTACCTATGGGGAGTATTTGCTGGTAACTGTAAGTTGTTTTTTGCTTTTATTATGCATGTTTTATTAGCAATTGGAATTGCCTACCTATTTAGAGGCACCTGAAATCTGGGGCAAGAAAAACTGAAGAAAATGGCGTCTGCTGCATCTTGTATACCCCTGTCGCACTGACGTCAGGGAGGAGGCGACAGCAACCGATGCCGCACCAAGACTTTGGAACTCAGGCCGACTGGGGAACTGCCTGACGGCAGGATAACCCAAGTGTAATGACTGCAGCAGTGTATACACTCGAACATCTACATTTATGGTAGGTACAAAACTGTAGTTTCTCTCTCTCTTAAGCATCAGGGCTATTCCCCTTGTCCCAGAAGAAGAATGGGGACAAGGTTTCTACTCAAGACTTTTTCTGGTTCCCAGAAAAGACCATTCCTGGCGTTCTATCCTGGACTTGTCTATCCTAAACACATTTTTTGTAATCCCAAAATTCGAGATGCGAACTCTTCATCAGCTGCTTCCTATGCTAGGCAGAGATGCCTGGTTGGCAACACTGGATTTAAAGGAAGCTTGCCTGCATATCCCAATAAGGGAATCTTGTAGAAGATACCTACACTTCAAAGCAGGCTACATGCACCATCAGTTCTCTGCACTGCCCTTTGGCTTATCTACTGTGCCCAGGGTATTCCCTAAGTGCCTAGCTCCAGGCATTGCTTTTTGCAGGCAAAGAAATATTCAGATGTACTCATACCTGGATGATTGTATAATTCAGGCAGAAAGCCAGGGCATACTATTGAATCATCTGGCATTTGTAACGAAACTGCTAACTTCTCTGGGATACACCATAAACGAGAAGAACTCACATCATGTACCCTGCCAGCAAATTGTATTCGTGGGATCAAGCTTGAATACAACTTCCCAGATGGCCTACCTCATGCCAGAGAAACAAGTTCATTTGACAGCCTACTTCAAGCTACTGGCCACAAAAGACCCAGCTATCTGCAAGGAAAATACTGGAAGCCCTGGGGTTCATGGCATCCTGCATTCTACTAATTCAATATGCAAGACTGCTTATGAGGAAACTACAATGGTATCTAAAAAGCCTATGGTGTCAACATTCTCAGGATCTAGAATCAATGATTCCTATCATACCTTGTCTACAGATAGAGTTCCTTTGGTGGGCGGAGGCCTGCCACCAAAACAAGGGATTGCCATTCACTCTACTCCCTGCCGCCCAAACCCTAACAGATGCATCAGGCTATGCATGGGGGGGCTCACTTGGCAGGAAAGTGCATTCAGGGCAAATGGAACCCAAGTCAAATGCACCTGCATATCAATCAAAAATAAATGTTAGCTGTACTGAATGCTCTGACAGCCTTCAAGGACCACATTTTTTAGGACAATTATTGGTAAAGACTGACAACACCACTGTTATGTGGTACATAAACAAGCAGGGAGGAACCCATTCATACCCTCTCTGCAGACTAGCCATGTGTCCGTGGTACACAGCCTTGCACTACCAAGTGCACTTACAGGCTGAGTTCCTGCTAGGAAAGCTAAATGTACTGGCAGACGACCTAAGCAGAAATCTCATGGACCCGCACAAGTGGAAACTGGAACCAAAGATATTCAACATGTTGGGAAACAATGGGGGAGACCAGAGATAGACCTGTTTGCCCCCCTCCCCCCCAGAACTGCCAATTGAACAAATTCTGCACAAGGACTCCCCCACAAACAAGCTTGGACAGTGGATGCCCTGTCCTTCACCTGGAAAACCTGTCAGTTTATGCCTTTCCCCTTCTGCCTCTCCTCTCCAAGATACTACTAAAGATCAAACAGGACAAGCCAAGGACAATACTGATTACACCAGACTGGCCACGCCAACACTGTTACCCCCTCTTGCGCAGTGTCACTGCTGGCACCATGGTACCTGCCTCAGACCCCTACTCTGCTGTCCCAGCAGGAGGGACAGATTCTGCACCCACAGCTTCAAACCTTGAACCTGGCAGCCTGGCTAATTACCTGATCTCTCCATTACCATCCCTCAGTGAACAAGTGATGGATGTCATTCTGGAGGCAAGGAGGCCTAGTACTAGAAAATCCCATGCTGAAAAATGAAAGATTCTGTAACTGGAGCCAAACTCAGGGGATGAGCACAGCAGTGCCCAGTTTACCTCAGATTCTTCAATACTTAAGTTAGATACTTCACAAGTGCCTTTCCTTTTCCTCCATCAAAATTCATGCCTCAGCCATTTCAGCTCATTACAATACAGAACCACCCCTCTTCTCTCATTCACTGTTGAAGCAGTTCCTCAGAGGGATCAAAACCAGCCTAGGACCTCAACTCTGTATTGTAAAAATTCACTCTACCTCCCTTTGAGCCAGCTGCAAATGCAGAGTTGAAATTCCTTTCTTGGAAAACAGCCTTCCTTCTAGCCATCACTTCAGTAAGGAGTGTCTGAATTACAGGCCCTCATGGCAGTGGGGCCTTTCATCATCTTTCATGCGGACAGAGTATCCCTCAGGACCAGTCCTAAGGTGGTATCCAGTGTGGCCCTTAATCAGTCCATTCATTTGCCAACCTTCTTTTCTAATCCACAGAACAAGGGGGAACGAGTACTGCACTCATTGGACGTGCAGAGACAACTTAGGATTTACTTGGACAGGACTAAACCTCTCAGGAAATCTGAACTGCTGGTTGCATTTGCTGCAGGGGCAGAGGAGAAGGCCATTTCAAAGCAAACCATTTCTAAGTGGATAGGCCGCTGCATTCATTTCTGCTATAAGCACCATGGAAAACCTACCCCACAGGGGATTAGACCACATTCAACCAGGGCTGCATCTACCTCTACAGCCTTTCTCAGAGGTGTCCCTACCAGGGACATCCTAGAAGCTGCTACCTGGAGTTCTGTACATACCTTCAAGCATTACCACTTGCCAATGTTTTTTAAATCTAGAAATGGTTTTGCCACTGCAGTCTTGCAGGGCCTTATAGCTGGTCCTAATGCTATCTGATTACCTCCTCCCATCCTTAGCTTTGGGAATCTACCTAAATGTGATGACTGCAACAATGAAACATGAAGAACATAGTACAGTTGTGTACACTTACCATAAATATAGATGTTTGAGTGTATTCACTGTTGCAGTCCTGGTTACCCTCCCTCCAGCCCCCTGACTACTTTTGGCTATACCTCTAGTCTTGCTTACTATGCTTAAAGCTTTTTGGTGTATTTGCTTTTTTGTTGGAGGTATAACCTTGTATATAATTGCTTCCCATTATGGGGGCACCTGACATCTGGGGCAAGAAAAACTGATGTAATGGTGTCGGCTGCGTGCTTTATACCCCTGTGTACCTGACATCATGGAAGACGAGAGAGCAACCGACGCAGGACCCAAGACTTTGATAATCAGGCCAACTGAGGGCTACTGCAAGCAGATGACCCAAATGTGATGACTGCAACAGTGAATACACTCAAACATCTACATTTATGGTAAGTGTACACAACTGTACTTTCTGCAGCAAGTAAAATAGGCAATTAGTGTGATCTCTCTGAGGAATCCGTTTACCACAATCACATTTTCATCCTTTCAATGTGTGCAAAACTTTATAAAAACCAAAAAAACAGAGAAGAGGATTGTTCCCCAGTGGGGATACTTATCTGCCTAGTGGCTGAGGAAGAAGCATGAATTGTACAGCTGACACTGTAGATGAAGCGATAGTTCATTATTTTGCTGTCAGCGAGAACCTTCCGAGTAAGATTCATCCGTATGTCCCTTATGACACCAAGGCTGTGTTGGGTTGAAGTCCTACATCTGATGTACAGTGTGACCAGAGAGCACCCAGTCTTTGGTATGCTGCTTGGATGTATGTCTGTCCTTGACAGGGTATCCCGTCAGTCTAATATCTACTTGTTAAGGTAAGTTCTTGCACAGGTGTACTTTGTCTGTATGCTACTTTAGAGTCTGTGATGATTTAGCAGAGAAGGTAATAGCTCAAGAAAGTGCTCTGAAATCACAGTAAGAAATGTGTAAGGGGATTAGTAAAATCCAGAGGGGGAAAACAGAAGTTATGATTCATAATTTTAGTCTATTCAAATAAGCAGTCTTCATGAGGTGTTTTGGTTAACAAGAAAATGTGAATTTGCAATAATGTCCAAGTCACAGTGAAGTGATACGTTATGAAAAAAGCAGGGACCACCAAGAGAATAAGATATTGGGTTAGAATGTATAGATTGTATGTGCAGGTGATGCACACTATTAATGATGTGGTTTAGCTTAACTGAAAGAATAGAGAGAAAGTTGCCTTGTCAGTCTGTGAGAGAACTGTGAAAAGCAGCAGTTCTGAACAAAGGACTGACTGAATTTTAAGTTCTTACAGGTGGTGGTACTGCGGTAGCGTTGTCGCCTCACAGCAAGACGTTGTCCCGTTCGATTCTCAGAGCGTCTTCTGTGTAGAAACGTGCATGAATGAGCGTACCTTCGTTGAAGGTTGTGCGTCAGGGCCGGCAACTCGGCACATAAAAAAATCAACTGCCAATCATTAGCGGACCGGAGTTCCGCTGTGGCGACCCCTAACCGGGAAAAGCCGAAAGACACAAACACAGACTGACTGTAAAGCTTGTGGTCGCTAGTGCTCAGACTAGAATGTTACCTTCTGGTAGTAACTACTCACTCTCATGAGTACAACGGGTGTCACAATGCAAACCATAGTAATCTTACTGCTGACTTTGAGATGGTAAGCGGATTGAATTCAGGCTAAAAGTCATCAAGTCATGCAGAACCAGAATAAAAATATAGCCCCTCAGTGCACCTTATTTATATTGCATTAACGTTAGTTAACAAATGGTTAGAGAGAGAAGTGCTGTAGTGTCTGATAATGTAAAGATCCATGTTCAAACTACTGACAGCTTGAATAAATTAATTAGCTTGATTGACACATGTTCTTTCCAAAGAAGCATGGAAATTACCCTGGAAAAACTGTAACTGACTTGCAATACAACATGATCTGAGTGTTGTGATTCTTGGGAGAAAAAAGTAGTGTTAAGTGGGGAAAAAAAGTCTTAGCAAGACTGGGCATTAAGCTGAATATACATTTTGGTAGTTATTTCCTTTGTGGTTCTAAGGTGCTCTTCAGTTTCTGTGATTTGCCCAAGGGTTTTCGCTTCGTTAATCGCGCCGTCTGTTGCAGTTCTAAAATTAGGACTGCTTGCAGTGTGTGGATAGTTTGTCTTTGCAGTCTGTAGCGTTCTGGTCTGTTTCTAGCTTTTGTTTTGGCATAGTAAAGAAAGTCCACGTGTAGGTTATGGCAGAATAAGACATTTCTGTTTCCAGTCTGTAGGGTAATCTGTACGTAATCCCTTCTATGACCTAAATCCCTTTGAGACGTGTGTTTTATTATTCCATAGCATTTTAGTTCTATTTCAGGTTACCATCTCGTGAAATGCAGACATTTACAGTATAACATGTCAGAGACCTTTTAAAGGCCTATGATGTGTTTTATTTGTCTGGTGTGACTTGCATTTTAAAGAGCTGCAGACATTAAATGCCTCGTGGTAATGCTTAGAAGAAAAGTGTTTTCTTTTGCTAGCATATGTTTTCAGGTGAACTAACTGGAAAATAAAAGTTAAAAACATTATTACTTGTCAGTTGCCAGTGAATTTTTGTCTTGAGACTTGAATTATAAACCTGACTTTTTTAAAATTCTCAGGTCTGTAGATTAGCAATGGGTGGAAACTATGGGGGAGGGGATTTATTTGATCAATGTCTCATTGGATTAAATCCAGACTGAACTCTAGGAGGAAGTGACTGAGATGAGTGGTTGTAAATTTTCAGAAGTAGGCTGCCAAGGGTATCACACTACACCACAGCATGTGCATGGTTTTGATTCTGCTTTGTACAGAATTAAAAGATTTTATTCATTTTATACTCCCCTCAAAAAAATAAATAAAATTGCTTGAGCCTTTAACTCAGTGTAAGTTTAAATAAAAGTTTTTGAATGGCTTTGTAAATGGGTATTTTTTGTGCATTTTTTTTTTTTAATTTTTTTTACAAGTTTGTGAAACGGATAGCTAGTGATATGTAGGCAAGAACACTGTCTTAGTGATCTGCTTGTACCAAGTTTTTATTTTATTTTGTTTTTCAGCTACAGTGCTTAGAGGGGTTGCCCTGTTTGTGTATTGTTCAGATGCTATATCTGTAAAATATACATTAAGGCATTATTGAAGCAGAGGTCCTGAAGTCAGCCACCCCCAGTACATTGCTACTGTGAGTGTTACATCTGTAAGGGTATCAAAGAAATCCTATTTTTTCTCTGGTCTTCCTAAACGTTTGTTTCCAAGCACTTCAAAGTGTGGTTATCTTCAGCACTTGCCGATCTTACTTTTCATACTTTTGTGATTCTGGCTTGCCCGATTAGATCACGGTCTTAGTAAGAATTACAAGATGTCAGGTTAGAAATTATCTTCATTTATTGCATTGTGGTTTAACAGGTAACAGTTATGATGTATTTTATGTGACGAGCAACAAAAGTTGTAGCAGCAATTTTTATCATAACCTAAGATCTCTTGAATGCCAAAATTTAATTCAAGGAAGTGTGATGCAGGGAACTCTTTTCAGTTAAATTTTCTCACTTAGATGCATAAATATTCTCGCGGTGGTGCAGCAGTAGCGTTGTTGCCTCACAGCAAGAGGTTCTCCTGTTCGATTCTCGGATGGAGTACCTTCTGTGCGGAGTCTGCATGTCCTCCCCGTGCTAGAGTGGCGTTCGAAAGACATGCGTGAATGGGCGTGCCTTCGTTGAAGGTTGGGCGTCGGGCTGGCAACTCGGCACCATAAAAATCTACTTCCAGTCATTAGTGGACCTGAGTTACACTCTGGCGACCCCTAACCAGGAAAAGCCGAAAAGACACGCACAGATACATAGATATTCTGAGGCTGTTGTGTCTTAAGAACATTTACCTCTTCCCAAGAACATTATCCTTCCTCAGGCCCAACCCTCTTTCTTCAATAGGGCCATACCAGTGAATCCCATAGTAAATTATTGAATACCCATCCATTCATCTAGTGAAAGTCTGTTTTAATGAAGATACTGAGTCACACTCCTTAACACGTAGGGAAATTGTTTTAAAGGTTTGGGATGTGTTGGGTTGTAAACATGTCTGTTTTACTAACTTGCTTGAAATTTAGGTCCCTTGTTCTATTATCAGTGGAGCCATTGGACTTGCAACTATACAGAAACTCCAGGACAACTGGGTCTACAATGGTGCACAGTGAGACCAAGGTCTTCTCTCAAAAGTCTATAAGGCACTGAATAAAGGGCAAGAACTCCCATGCTCCCAATAGCTCAGAATTTTAGTTCTATGATCTTTTTGGTTAGGCATGTGTGTGTGTGTTTGTGGTTCTGATTGAGTACAACACCCCATCTGAGATGCGTCTCATTACACAAGCTGTCTGGGTAGTGCTGAGTTAGACCTTGGCAATGTTCCTTTGGCAATTAGCTGTGCTAAATGCTGTTGTGTGTGACAGGCAGTCCTGCTATTGCTGAGGTCTTCTGCCTTTGCCATCATTTGTGCACATGCTTCAAGATCTGTGCCTGTCTTAACCCTACGTTTTTGTGACTACCCTCAACCCACCTCCCGCTGAGGTACTGCATCTAGGTGTGTTTTTTGGACATCTGATGTACTTAAACAAGTAACAGTTTGCCCAGTGTTTTATATTTTGAGTTTGACATATAAAACCATAATGTCCTTTGGTCTCTGTCAAGACATCATGATTCCAAGGGCTTGCACAAGTGTATAAATACTGAGCACATGCAAGCTAGACTGTTATTTTGTAGATGTTCTTAGTGTTTCACTGTTGCAGTCATCACATTTGGGTTGTCTGCTTGCAGTAGCCCTCAGTCGTCCTGATTATCAAAGTCTTGGGTCCTGCGTCGGTTGCTGTCTCATCTTCCATGACGTCAGGTAGTCAGGGGTATAAAGCATGCAGCCAACGCCATTACGTCAGTCTTTCTTGCCGTGCAGTACCCGAAGCAGATGTTCGTGTTTCACTGTTGCAGTCATTACTCTTGGGTTATCCTGCTGGCAGGCTACCCGCAGTCAGCCAGAATTCCAAAGTCTAGGTCTGGCGTCTGTTGCTGTCGCCTCCTCCCTGACGTCAGTGCACCAGGAGTATAAAAGATGCAGCCGACGCCATTTTCTTCAGTCTTTCTTGCCGCGCGGTGCCCGAAGCAAAAGCAGTTGGCAAGTGCCGGTCGGCAGACTCCTGAGATTTTCACAGACTAATTTCAGATCCGAAGTCTTCATTAAAGCTAAGTACCCCATTGGGGAAACTTTTTTCTTGCTCCAGACTGATGTCAGAAAAAGTTAACAATTGTATTTCTTGTGGGAAGCAAATACCTTTTAAGGATTATCATTCTTACTGTATTCCTTGCCTAGGCCATGATCATAATGTTGCTAGCTGTCGGTTTTGTGCTAGATTCAACAAACGCACTATTAAGCGTCTGTTTGATTTTGCTTATTACTTTGGCCGAAAATTCAATTACATAATGCCGTCGGAACAGCCGACAACCAGAGTTTCTAAAAATGCAAGGAAAAAGGAGGACAGGTATCAGAGATCCAAAACCGACGACGTGGCTTCAGCTAAGCCAGTCGCCGGTTCTCAGTGAGGCACTTTCGCAGCCCCTGACACACGCTACCTCAGAGCTGCAGGCTGCTGACGACTCACGTGCAGCCAGCTAGGCTTCTGGATACTCAAGGTATTGGACACTCGGAAATCATTCCCTCAGATGGGTCTGGAGCCGCTGAGCAGGCATCGGCTTCTGAGGGTGTTTTCAGACCTACACAGCTATATATAAAGCCTATTTCAGCTTCAAAAGTAAAGACTACAGCAGCTTTAAAGACAAAGAAACAAGTACAGCGTTTGCCAAGACAGACTTCCATGCCTAAAAAAAGAGATGTTCAAAATGGCCGAAGACCTTATTACCTTGATCAGGGGTTCCCAACCCCTTCCTGACAAGAGGCCTGGGCAAGAGACAGACTGACTCTTCAGATCAGGTTTCCATTTCCTTTAACACCTCTTCTGTACAGGAATACTCTCGTCCTCCCTATGAGAATTCTGATGCTGAAGAAAACCATTCCTTCAGCCTCTCCTCCTGAGGATTATTCTTTTGGGGAAACTCTGCATACCATGAGGGAGCATTTCCACTGGGAGAACCAAGATTACTCAGAATCAAAGAAAAGGCTTAGAGATTTTCTTTTACTTCCTCAGCACAGGCCTCTTGCTATTCTCCCTGTGCTAGACATTGTGGATGATGTATTTTCAGAGTCCAGCCTTTCTTCCAGACTCCTTACCTCCTGCTCCTGTTAAACCAGACAGATACTACAGGGTTCCAGATTCACATAAATTTCTTTATAAAAACCCTGTTGCTGACCCAGAAAATATTTCTCAGAGTCCCAATGAGGTTAAGGCCGCTATTGCAAAAAACCCTGTCCCTTCTGGCAGGGATTCAAAGTCACTAGACAGATGGGGGGGAAAGGTTTACACTTCTGCTACTTTGGCTGTGAGGGCTTTAAATTGTCAATTTCATATGCTTAAATATCAGCAATACTTAATGTCTCTGTTAAAACAGAAAATGTTGACTAATTCTGATTGTACAAAAAATAAGGAAATACAAGATTTATTGCATGCAACTGAATTGGGAAAGCATACATTGCAATGTGGTTTTGATTCTCTGGAGGCCTCCTGCAGGGCCACAGTTACAGGTTCTGTCATTAGGAGGCATGCTTGGTTAAAGGAACAAAATCTGCCTGATCATGTTAAAGCAAAATTATTAGATGCTCCATTACAGCATGATACTTTATTTGGTGTTAAAGCAGAGGAGGTTTTGAAGAAAATGGAGGACAAAGCGAAATCTATGCAAACAGTAAAGGATTTCTTACAGGTTCAGCCACCAAAATTTAGCAGGAACTGGCCTACAAAGAATTGGTCCTTTCCAGTGTCTGACAGGCCACAAAGAGGCAGATGTAGACGTCCCAGAGGCAGATCCCAGCCCCAGGGCTCATACAGACCTAAACAGTGGGGCTCTTCTACCTCCAAAAGTGGAGAAGACAAAGCACAGCCATACAGGAAACAGTCCCAATGACTTGCCTCTACCAGCACCAAGCACTTATCTTCTTGCAGCCCCCTTAGGGGGAAAACTAGCTGTTTTTTCTCAAAATTGGCACATGATCACCCAGGACAAGTGGGTTGTCCCAGGGCTACAGGTTCCACTTTCACACCCTGCCAAAGGCAAAAGGTATGCCAAATCTGCCACACAATCAATGGGCAGAGGCATAAAAACAAGTTTCGTCCCTTAGGCAAATGAGTGCCATTCATCAAGTACCACAAGAGCAGGGACTAGGATTTTACTCAAGACCTTTCTTGGTTCCCAGAAAGGACAAAGCCTGGAGACCAATACTGGACCTGTCTTTTCTAAACACATTTCTGGACGTTCCAAAATTAAAAATGTCAACTCTGCAGCAGCTTTTGCCCATGCTGGGCAAGAAGGCTTGGCTTGTAACTTTGGACCTAAAAGAGGCATACCTGCATATACCAGTCAGTCTTGCAGAAGATACCTCAGATTCATAGCTGGCTCAATGCACTACCAATTCTCTGCACTGCCCTTTGGCTTATCTACTGCGCCCAAGTCTTCACAAAATGCCTGGCACCAGTAATTGCATTTTGCAGACAAAGAGGAATTCAAATTTATCCTTACTTGGACAACTGCCTTATACAAGCAGAGAACAAGGACACTCTACTAAAGCATCTGGCGTTCGTAAAAAATATTATTAATTTGCCTAGGGTACACAGTAAACGAAAAGAAATCAAAACTAGTACCCTCTCAAGAGATAATATTCCTGGGTGCAAGCTTAAATACAACTGCCCAGATGGCTTATCTCACGCCAGACAAACAAAGGCAACTAACTTCTTTCTTCAAAATGTTGGCAACAAAGACCCAGTTATCTGCAAGAAAAATTCTGCAGGCTTTCGGCTTCATAGCATCCTGCATTCTACTAATTCCATATGCCAGACTGCATTTGAGGAAACTTCAATGGTACCTAAAAAGTGTCTGGACTCAACATTGTCAAAGCCTGGAGGCATTACTTACCTTCATTCCTTGCCTGCAACAGGAGTTTCGATGGTGGGCTCATGCCTTTCACCTCAACAAGGGACAGACATTCACTCTACCCACAGCCAGGCAGTCAATAACAGATGCATCAGATTATGCCTGGGGAGCACACATGGCAGGAAAATGTATTCAGGGCACATGGTCCACAAGCCAAATGCATCTACATATCAATCAAAAAGAGATGCTAGCTGTTCAGAATGCCCGGACAGCTTTCAAGGATCTACTCCATCCAGGACAACTACTGATAAGGATGGAGAATACTACAGTCATGTGGTACATAAACAAGCAGGGAGGCACACATTCCTACCCCCTCTGCAGACAAGCCATGACTTTGTGGGACACAGCATTGACTTATCAAGTACACCTGCAAGCGCAATTCGTGCCAGGAAAGAACAATACTCTGGCAGATGAACTAAGCAGAAATCTTACGGATCCCCTCGAGTGAAAACTGGATCCACAAGTCTTCAGCATGATAAAGGAATGGGGATGCCCAGACATAGATCTATTGCCTCCCCTCACAACTGCCAACTACATAAATTCTGCACAAGGACTTATCACAAGCGAGCATGGAAATTGGATGCTCCGTCATTCAGCTGGAAAAGTCTAACAGTATATGCCTTTTCTCCTCTGACTCTCCTCCCCAAGGTACTCCTAAAGGTCAGACGAGAAGCCAAGAATTATTCTGATTGCCCCAGACTGGCCACACCAACACTGGTACCCAATCCTAAAAAGCTTGTCTCAAGGCCCAGCCTGGACATTGCCTCTAATTCCTCACTTACTGACCCAGCGAAACAATCAGATTCTGCACAGCCAACTCAGGACCCTAAATCTGGCAGCATGGCGGATAATATAACCATTCAAAGCACACCTCTCTCTAAAGCAGTGATGGATGTTATTTTGGAGGCCAGGAGGCCCAGTACCAGAAAATCTTATGCAGAAAAATGGAAAAGATTCTGTGCTTGGAACCAGGCACAAGGAATTGACACATCGATGCCAAATATTCCTCAGATTTTGCAATACCTAACTGAAATGCTGGACAAAGGCCTATCCTTTTCATCAATTAAAATTCATGTGTCTGCCATTTCAGCTCATCACAATACGGAACCTCCTATTTTTTTATCATCCATTGCTTAGGCAGTACCTCAGAGGGGCCAAAAACAAAAGACCTCCAAGGAGAGCCCCAATACCTGCATGGGACCTCAGTTATGTCTTGGAAAAACTCACACTGCTGCCTTTTGAGCCAGCCATTACAGCTGATATAAAGTTTTTATCTTGGAAAACAGTTCTGCTCCTAGCAATAACCTCTGCAAGACGAGTTTCAGAGTTACAGGCACTCATGGCTGTTGAACCTTTCATCATTTTCCATCCAGACAGGGTTTTTCTAAGGACGAACCCTGCATTTATTCCAAAGGGTAGTGTCCAGTGTGACCCTTAACCAAACCATTCATTCGCCTACTTTTTATCCAAATCCACAGAATAAGGGTGAGAGACTTCTGCATTCCTTGGACATAAGACAACTACGCTTCTACTTGGACAGAACTAAAGCTTTCATAAAAACTGAGCAACTTTGTGGCATATGCTGCAGGATCTCAAGGAAAGCCCATCTCAAAACAGACTATTTCAAAATGGATAGGCCACTGCATTTGTTTCTGCTACTCACAACATGGCAAATCAGTGCCCAAGGGCAATAGGCCTCATTCTACCAGGGCAGCAGCCACTTCAGCAGCCTTTCTTAGAGGAGTACCAACCAAAGACATTTTAGAGGCTGCAACTTGGAGTTCAGTGCACACTTTTTTACAAAGCACTACCATTTACCTCTCTACTTTAAATCCAGAGCAGGCTTTGCCACTGCAGTTCTGCAAGGCCTTCTAGCCTCTCCTAATCCTATTTAAGTCCAGCCACCCAGCCTTAGCTTTGGGATTCAACCCAAGAGTAATGACTGCAACAGTGAAACACGAACATAGTACAGTTGTGTACCTACCATAAATGTAGATGTTAGAGTGCATTCACTGTTGCAGTCCAGGTTACCCACCCCCCATCCCCCTTTTCTTTGCTGGGACTTAGCTATACTTCTCTATCTTATACAACCTATGTGGTGTATTTGCTTGTAGATGAAGGAAATGTTTATTTTACTGCATGCATAAATTATTGCCATAATATTTTTAGCCTACCATTTTGGGGGCACCTGACATCTGGGGCAAGAAAAACTGAAGAAAATAGCATCGGCTGCATCTTTTATACCCCTGGCGCACTGACATCAGGAAAGAGGCGACAGCAACCGACGTCTGACCTAGACTTTGGAATTCTGGCCGACTGCGGGTATCCTGCCAGCAGGGGATAACCCTAGAGTAATGACTGCAACAGTGAATACACTCTAACATCTACACAGGTACACAACTGTACTTCTCTCTGCCCATTTTGGGTAGGTTATTTTTTTATTTTTTTTTTTTTATGTATGTTAGGCTCGTGTGGGGCATTATGGGTAAAGGGAGGAGCTCAAGAGTTGAATCCATACCTCACAACGGTACAGATGTTTGCAGAATGTCCAGATTTTTGCTCATATTTTTGGTCTTTTCATAAATTGTAATTCTCTGGCAAATTAGTGACAAATCATTAAGTACTGAAGTTGGAAAATGACAGACATTTGAGCTTCAGACTTCATAACCCTTCAGAAAATTAATTCCAGTGCAAAGCCTGTTATTCTGTCAACTTTTTAAGTTTTTAAGAACAGTATGTAAAAATCGTCCCTATCTTTAGGTCTCTGTCCTGCTTTTATTTATGGTTTTGTCCAGGTTTCTTACTCTGAGGTTGAGAGGTATGGTTAGATCCGAGGATTTGGAAGAAACAGCCAAGTCTGTTCCGAGACCCGTCAGTTGAGAGAGAAAGAAAGTGGACAGCACAGATGTAATGTTATGGTGCATACGTAACTTATTTATCTGATGTCATTTGCATTAATTTCTTATTTTTTAACCCAGTCAGGGATTGTTATTATCTTGCCTTCAAGCATGTTAGGCTTTCCTTAATAGTATTTTTGCTCTTATACTGGAGAACTTGGTCCCACTTTGGAACTTGTATTTTTTGCAGAAGCTGAGTTTTCCCCATTCAAAATAGTTTTGTCTGCAGAATTTAAGTTAATATTGAAAACCTTTCTTAGTAGCTTTGACTTCAGCCAGAAGGATGTTAGTTTATGTAGTCCTTTTAGCCTGGTCATAAGCTGTAAAAGGGGGGGGGGTGCAAGACCAGCCTGGGAGGGGTTTTGTCTGCTGACAGCAGTATGTGCTGAGTGCTTGAGCTCTGAGGGTTAATAAAGACTGAATCTCCAAACAGAACTAATGATGTTCATCGTGTTACACTGCTGCAGTCATTACACTTGGGTTATCCTGCTGTCAGGCGGTTCCCCAGTCAGCCTGAGTTCCAAAGTCTTGGTCTGGCGTCAGTTGCTGTCGCCTCCTCACTGACGTCAGTGCGACAGGGGTATATAAGATGCAGCCGACGCCAATTTCTTCAGTCTTTCTTGCCGCGCGGTGCCCGAAGCAAAAGCAGTTCGCAAGTGCCGGTCGGCCGACTCCTGAGATTTTCATTCCGAATCCAGAACCAAAGTCTTCTACAAAGCTTAGTACCCCATTGGGGAAACTTTTTCTTGCCTCAGACCAATGTCAGTAAAAGTCAATAACTGTATTTCTTGTGGGAAGCAAATACCTCATAAGGATTTCCATTCCTATTGTATCCCATGCCTAGACCCAGACCACAACGTCACTGGTGGTCTGTTTTGTACTAGGTTTAACAAGCACACTATTAAACATCGGTTTGATTTTGCCCGACATTATTTTGGCAGAAAATTCAATTACACCATGCCGTCAGAGCTTCCGATGACCGGAATACATAAAAAGCGCTAAGACAAGGACAGGCATCCGAGGCCCAAAACTGACGACGAGGCCTCTTCTAGGCCGGTCGCCGGTTCTCCAGTTTTCAGCGAGGTGCCTTCGCAGCCCCTGATGACTTCTGCAGAACCACAGGCCGCCTCCGACTCCCACGTGGAGCTGGCTGGGCCTTCAGACACACACTTTTTCAGCCTACCGAAACTAACCCTTCAGAGGGAACCGAAGTAGCTGAGCAATCCACAGCTTCATTGGGTGTTTTCAGACCTACTCAGTTAAGCATTAAACCCTCTGCTAAGTCTAAGCCTCCCTTAAAAACAAAGAAACAAATACAGCATTCTCCAGGACAGGCCTCCATGCCTAAGAAACAAATGCTCAAAATGGCCGAAGACCTAATCACCCTGATCAAGGGGGTCCAATCCCCCTCCTGACAAAAGGCCCAGACAGGATGCAGTCTGACTCATCCGACCAGGTGTCCATTTCTTCAGATTCCTCCTCAGACCTAGGATATTCTTTACCCCCTTGTGAGGATTCTGATGCTGAGGAGTCAATTCCATCAGCCTCTCCGCCTGAGGACTACTCCTTTGGGGAAACCTTACATACCATGAGGGAGCATTTTCATTGGGAAGGCCAGAATTACACAGAATCCAAGAAAAGGCTCAGAGAATTCCTTTTATTACCTCAACACAGACCGCTTGCTATTCCACCAGTGTTAGATATTATGGATGATGTGTATACTGAATCC
The DNA here is from genome assembly GCF_019279795.1 of Protopterus annectens. NCBI lineage: Eukaryota > Metazoa > Chordata > Ceratodontiformes > Protopteridae > Protopterus > Protopterus annectens. Next base: position 869,400,371 of record NC_056731.1, on the reverse strand, counting down.
AGCTTAAATCCTGACTCCTTACCTCCAGCCCCAATTAAACCTGACCGATATTAGAGTCCCTGACTCTCACAAATTTCTGTATAAAAACCCTGTTGCTGACCCTGAAACTATTTCTCAGGGACCCAAAGGGATTAAGGCCTCATCAGCAAAAAACCCAGATGTCGTGGAGATTTATCTATCCTTTGACTTATCTATCCTCACATTCAAGAGTCAAAGACTTTACTTTAGCTTTTTACCTCCTTTTTTGGGAAAAACCTGGAAAGGGGATTGGATGTCGGATCTCAGACTTACCTTCTACTTTTTACCTTCAGGCCCAGTTGCAGGTACCTGCGTTTTAGGGCTGGAAATTTACATTATCAGTTCTCTGCGATTTTAGTATTTAGGAATACAGATTTATCCTTATTTTTGGCGCTGTTTCTGGAGATTCGTCGAAAAGGACGAACTTCTTCATCATCTATTGTATGTGATGGCAGTGTTTGAGATACCTAAGGGGTATTCTGTGAAACGAAACAAGTCAAGTCAGTAGTCCCTCTCAGACACATATGCTTTCTGGGTGTGAGACTGAATAAGCTTCCCAGATGGCTTTTTTTGACCCCGGACAAACAAAAGCCTTTCTTATTTCCAGCAAATGTCTGTCGGTGGTCCAGGCTGACTGCAATGACAGTCCTTCTGGTGCTTCCCAAAAATTGCATAAGGAGGAACTTCAATGGTATCTCAAAAATGTGTGGGACACACACTGCCAAGATCTAGGCCACTGTCATTCAGATAATACCTTGCATTCAGAAGGAGTTTTCTGCATGTCTTCCAAGGTACTTTCTTCCACCCAAGGTATCAAGATGTCAAGGATTTTTTGACAAACATGATTGACCTAGCACCCACGGATTGGCCTCGGCAACTGGCCTTAGTGCCTCTGGTTTAGCTCTCACCTCAGTGGCCTGGCCTCTTACTCCCCTTCCTTTTGTCACAAGAGGAATCAAGATTCAATGTCAAGATTCAACAGCCTGGCATATTCTGTTTTAGACTCTGTTTTGGTCTCAGAGAGGGTTACAGCTTTTTTTGTTGTTTGAGGAGGATTTGAGGCCAGGAGGCCTAGTACCAGGAAAGTTTAAATGGAAATGGATTTTATTTGGAGCAAAGGAAAGGAACTTTGATGTCTCCAAGCCTGATTTAAGTGTTGTTCAATATCTTACTGAATTATTATTGGAAGTTTGTCCTCTCAATAAGGGTCCATGCTGCAGCCATTTCTGCTCACTATGATTGTGACCCTCCTTTATTTCTCTATCCTTGGTTTTTAATTTTCTTAGAGGGCAAAGAATATAAGACCCCGGATCTTTTTTTGCTGTTAAAAACTTACTCTACAGTCCTGCAGTTAGCTGGAAAATCAGATTTTTCATTACCGGAAAACTGCAAGGGGTCTGGCCATTACAGAGGCAAGAAGGGTTTGGGAGCCTTTTCCTGATTTTTCATAGGGATGGGGTATTTTTCAGCATGATAGTATGCTTTATGCCTAAGTATATGTTAGTAGTGGTTTAAATCAGTAAATAATTCAACCATCTACTTTTTATTACTGCCCCACAAAATAACTAAAATAAAAATTTTTGCATTTTGCATACTTTGGATATTCACAGATTTATAAGCATATTTGAGCAGAAACTAAGGAGTTCAGACAGTCTCAGCAATTTTTTGTTCTTTTGCTTTGGGTTCACAGGGTAAAAACAAACTTCAAAACAATGGATTGGGTTTTGTATTTCTTTTTCTATTTTTTCTCATATTCCAAGATGGTCCCTGCTGAATCAGGCCTCATTCCACTAGGGCTACTGCTACTCTTACTCTCACTATAAGGGGTAAATACAAAAGACATTTTTGGAGGCAGCTACTTGGAGTTACAGTGAGTTACCTTTTCTAAACATTTTACCTTTACTCTTTATTCTAAGTATAGGGCCTCTGTGCAACGCTACTGCAATTTTATTTTACAGCGGCCCCCTAATGCTTTGAATTTTTTACCATCCTCCTTTTCCTGCTGTTTTGGGATTCTACCCATAAGTAAGGACTGCATATTGTATACCTACATAATGTAGATGTTCAAGAATCCACACATTGCAGCAGTTCAATCTATCCCTCCCCTCTGTGTTTGACTTGGTGCTATGCTTGCTGGGTGGGTGATGTTGTTGGGCATGTTTTTTTGGGAGGTATTCTTTGTTTTGTGGCCTTTCTGGTTTGGCCTTCTGACATCTGGGGCAAGAAAAGACTGAAGAAATGGCTGGTCATCCTTTATTCCCTGCCGCTCTGATGTCAGATCGGCCCATGACTGACGTCAGCCTAGACTTTGGAATTCGGGCCGAGGACAGCGGACTACCCATAAGTAAGGACTGCAGCAATGTGGATCTTGAACATTACCTTTTACAAAAAACTTTTGAGTATAAGGACATAAGATAAGGACCGGGCGCGACTTCTACCGACACCTACCCACGCTACTACCCAACTACAGGTTCTCCTGCTTCTCCATGGGTACGCAGCCCCTGACTACCGATGACACTTCCAGCGGTGTCTTCTGTGCAGTGCAGGCTCATGGCCCACACCCGATTACATACCGGCGCCGCTCTTCCATGAAGGACATCTCAGAGTTCAGACAGGCCTGCCACCTCTCAAGGTGTCTTCAGGCCTCCTTTTTCCATTAAGGCTTACACTAAATCTAAAGCAGCCATGCAAACTGAAAGACAAGCTCCACAGGGCCCCTCTCAAGGCCCCATGCCTAAAAAACAGATGCTCAAAATGGCTGAGGATTTGATTACTCTCATCAGGGGTTCTCAAACCCCCTCGGACAAAAGGCCCAGAGTGGAGGATGAATACCCTTCCTCGGACTAGGCCTCCATTACGTCAGAACATTCTGAAGACCAGGAACATTCATACTCCCCTTTTGAAGATTCTGATGCAGAGGAGTCCATTCCCTTTGTCCCCCCTCCCCCCTGAGGACTATTCTTTTGGGGAAACCTTGCATACCTTGAGGGAACACTTCCACTGGGAAGGCCAAGATTACTCAGATTCCAAAAAAAGGCTCAGGGATTTTCTCTTGCTCCCTCAGCACAGGCCTCTGGCTATCCCTCCTGTCTTAGACATACTAGATGATGTGTATTCAGAGGCCAGCCTTAACCCAGATTCTTTACCATCAACTCCAGTTAAGCCTGACGGGCATTACTGGGTTCCTGATTCACACCAATTCCTATACAAAAGCCATGCTGCTGACCTGGAAACTATTTCACAGGGCCCCAAGGGAATTAAGGCCTCTACTGCAAAAAATCCATTACCTTCAGAGAGAGATTCCAGAGCTTTAGAAAGGTGGGGGAAAAAGGTATACACCTCAGCCACTTTAACCATGAGGACATTAAACTGTCAGTTCCATATGTTAAAGTATCAACAGTTTTTGTTATCTCAGTTGAAAAACAAAATGTCACAACCTGAACAACCAGACTTGAAGGAGTTGCAGGATTTGTTGCATAGTGCAGAACAAGTGGGTAAACATACCTTGCAATGTGTTTTTGATGCTTTAGAGGCCTCATGTAGAGCTGCTGTTACAGGGTCTGTCATACGTAGACATGCTTGGCTCAAAGAGCAAACCTTACCAGATCATGTCAAGCTAAATTACTAGATGCACCTCTTCAAAAAGATGTATTGTTTGGTGTTAAAGCTGAGGAGGTATTAAAGAAAATGGAGGAAAAGGCAAGATCAATTCAAACGGTGAAAGATTTCCTACAGGTACAACCTCCACATTTCAGTAGAAACTGGCCTTTCCAGCCACGGACAGACCTTAGAGGTAGGTACAGGCACCCGAGGGGTAGAGGGCAATCTCAAGGATCATTTAGAGGCAGACAATGGCAAGCACCTACACCAAGAGGTGGAGAGGATAGATCACAGCCATTCAGAAAGCAGACACAATGACTTTCCCCTTTGCATGCCAAGCAAAGCTCTAATGGCAGCACCTTTAGGCGGAAAACTGGCATTATTTTCTAAACATTGGCATATTGTCACAAAAGACAAATGGATCCTGGACATTATAGACGGAGGCTACAGATTCCACTTTCACACCCTTCCAAAAATGAGAGGCATGCCAAACCTGCCACAAAATCAAAGGGCAGAGGCACAAAAATCAAATTTCAGCTCTCATGGACATGAAAGCTATTCAAAAGGTACCTGCACAAGAACAGGGTCAAGGTTTTTATTCCAGACTATTCCTGGTACCAAGGAAGGACAAAGATTGGAGACCTATTTTGGACCTATCCATCCTAAACACATATTTACTCGTACCAAAATTCAAGATGCTCACATTACAGCAGCTTCTTCCCATGCTGGGCAAGGAGTCTTGGCTGGTAACATTGGACCTCAAGGAGGCATACCTGCATGTCCCTATCAGACAAGATTGCAGAAGATACCTCAGATTTCCTGCAGGTTCAACCCATTATCAATTCTCTGCATTGCCCTTTGGCTTATCTACTGCGCCCAGAGTGTTCACGAAATGCCTGGCATCAGTAATTGCCTTCTGCAGACTTCAAGGGATACAAATATACCCATATTTGGACGACTGCCTGATCCAAGCGGACAGCAAACACTTCTGAAACATCTGGCGTTTGTAATAAAGTTGTTGAACTCTCTGGGATACACAGTCAACAAAAAGAAATCAAAACTAATACCCTCTCAAGTAATAATTTTCATGGGTGCCAGCTTGAATACAAACACCCAGATGGCCTACCTCACGCCAGAGAAACAAGGGCAACTATCTCAATACTTCAGAAAAATGGCAACCTTCATCAGGCTGACTGCAAGGAAAATCCTGCAGGCTCTGGGATTCATGGCATCTTGCATCCTGCTAATCCCATGTGCAAAGTTGCATATGAGGAAGCTTCAATGGTACTTAAAAAACTTATGGTCTCAACACAGCCACAGTTTGGAAACAATTATACCACTGATTCCATGTCTCCAAAAGGAATTTCTGTGTTGGGCTCAAGCATGCCAAAGAAACATAGGTTTCCCTTTTTGCCTGCCTCAAGCAAATCAGATCATCACAACAGACGCCTTGGACTACGCCTGGGGGGCGCACATGACAGATCATTGCATTCAGGGCAAATGGTCCCAAAAAGAAAAGCACCTACACATCAATCAAAAGGAAATGCTAGCAGTAAAAAATGCTATTATGGCTTTCAAAGACCTACTGCATCCAGGCCAGCTATTGATAAGGACAGACAACACTGCAGTGATGTGGTACATAAACAAACTGGGAGGAACCCATTCATATCCCCTGTGCAGGCTAGCCATGTCTCTTTGAAACATGGCTCTGGAATTACAAATCCAACTTCAAGCACAATTCCTGCCAGGCAAGGAAAACACGCTGGCAGACAACCTAAGCAGAAATATGACAGATCCACACGAATGGAAGTTGCATCCTCAAGTTTTTGCAAAGATAATTCAAGCATGGGGAAGGCCAGATATAGATCTCTTTGCTACCCACAGAAATTACCAATTGACAAAATTCTGCTCAAGGCCCTATTATCCACAGGCCTGGAAAGTGGACACACTTTCTTTCAGTTGGACGACAATGACAGTTTATGCCTTTCCACCTCTTCCTCTGCTGCCCAAAGTTCTATTAAAAGCCAGAGCAGACGGACCAAAGATGATTCTCATTGCTCCAGACTGGCCAAGACAACACTGGTACCCACTCCTGAGGAGCCTGACGCATTCCCCACCATGGATCCTGCCTCTAATGCCTCTTTTGTTAACCCAGCACAACTTCAAAACTCTTCGCAGTCAGCTGAAAACACTCAATCTAGCCGCATGGAGGATTCCTTAAATTCACAACAGACCCTCCTCTCCAAGGAAATGCAGGATGTCATTTTGGAGGCCAGAAGGCCTTCTACTAGAAAAGCCTACTCCGCAAAATGGAAACTGTTTTGTGCCTGGAATCAGAAAAAGGGACAGAATCCTGGAATACTGAATATACCTCAAATATTACAGTACCTAGCTGAGATGCTAAGCAGTGGACTTTCATTCTTCTCCATCAAAATCCATGCCTCAGCCATTTCTGCTCAATACAACACTGATTCTCCTTTATTCTCTCATCCTCTCCTAAGACAGTTCCTCAGAGGGTCTAAGAATATAAAACCCCCAAGGAAGCAACCAGTGCCTGCTTGGGGCCTCAATTTCATTCTAGAAAAACTGACCCTGCCTCCATTTGAGCCAGCTGCTTCAACAGAACTGCAATTTTTGTCATGGAAAACAGCCTTCCTTCTGGCTATCACCTCAGCACGCAGGGTTTTGGAACTACAAGCCCTCATGGCTGTGCAGCCTTTCATCATTTTCCATCAGGACAGAGTTTCCTTATGAACCAGCCCTTCCTTTATTCCAAAGGTAGTATCCAGTGTAGCCTTGAATCAGGCTATCCACTTACCTACCTTTTATCCTAATCCACAAAACAAAGGGGAGAGACTACTACATTCCTTGGACATTCACAGACAGCTTCGTTATTACTTGGACAGGACAAAGCCATTCAGAAAATCAGAGCAACTCTTTGTGTCCTATGCTACAGGTGCTCGAGGGAAGGCTATTTCCAAACAGACAATCTCAAAATGGATAGCCCACTGCATACACTTTTGTTATTCTTTTCATGGTAAAACTGTACCTACAAGCATCAGATCTCACTCCACAAGGGCCACAGCTACCTCTGCAGCTTTCCTCAGGGGGGGGTTCCTACCAAGAATATTTTGGAAGCAGCCACTTGGACTTCTGTGCATACTTTCTCCAAGCACTACCACCTACCATTATACTCCAAATGTAGGGCGGGCTTTGCCACTGCAGTCTTGCAGGGCATCCTTGCTCCTCCTAGTTCCACTTAGTGCCTGCCACCCCTTTTTTAGCTTTGGGATTCTACCCATCTGTTATGACTGCAGCTGTATGCACGATGAACATAGTACAGTTTTGTACCTACCATATATGTAGATGTTCGAGTGCTAATACAGCTGCAGTCCAGGTTTCCCTCCCTCCTTCCCCCCTTGGGACAGGCCTAATGGCTAACACCTCCTCATACATCCTGATTGGGGTATTCTTTTATGGTGTATTTGCTTGCAACTACTGTTTTTTGATTATATTGCATTGCATTATTACATAAATTCATGTTTTGCCTTCCTTCTGGGGGCACCTGACATCTGGGGCAAGAAAAACTGAAGAAAATGGCATCGGCTGGTTCTTTTATACCCCTGCCGCACTGACGTCAAGGAAGAAGCGACGACATCCGACGCCGGACCTAGACTTTGGAATTCGGCCGACCGAGGACCCACCTGACGGCAGGATAACCCATCTGTTATGATTGCAGCTGTATTAGCACTCGAACATCTACATTTATGGTAGGTACAAAACTGTACTTTCTCTCTGACAGAGATTCCAGAGCATTAGACAGATGGGGAAAGAAAGTATATACGTCTGCAACTTTAGCAATGAGAGCCTTAAATTGCCAGTTTCACATGCTAAAATATCAGCAATTTTTGATGTCTCAGTTGAAACAAAAAATGCTTCCAGATTCAGATCCTCCTTATTTTAAAGAAATGCACAATTTATTGCATGCAGCTGAACAAGTGGGAAAACATACTTTGCAATGTGGTTTTGATTCTTTAGAGGCCTCCTGTAGAGCAGCAGTTACAGGCTCTGTCATTAGAAGACATGCTTGGTTAAAAGAACATACGTTACCAGATCATGTTAAAGCAAAATTATTGGATGCACCCTTGCAGCGGGATGTGTTATTTGGAGTTAAGGCAGAAGAGGTATTAAAAAATATGGAGGATAAGGCAAAATCTATGCAAACGGTGAAGGATTTCTTACAGGTTCAGCCTCCTCGATTTAGCAGAAATTGGCCAACAAAGAATTGGTCCTTTCCAGTTAGACAGACCTCAAAGGGGCCGATACAGACGTCCAAGAGGTAGAGGTCAACCACAAGGTCCTTACAGGCCTCGACAATGGGGTGCACCAGGCCAGAAAAGGGGAAGATCGGCCCCTAAAAAGCAGCCTCAATGACTTCCCACTACAGCTGCCAAACAGCTCTCTCTTGGCAGCCCCCTTAGGAGGAAAACTGGCACTTTTCTATCACAATTGGCATTAGATCACCAAAGACAAATGGGTTCTCAACATTGTATCTCAAAGTTACAGGTTCCACTTTCTCACACTGCCAAAGTTAAAAGGAGTGCCAAATCTGCCACCAAATCAATGGGCAGAGGCTCAAAAACAAATTACAGCACTCATGGACATGAGAGAGATTCAAAAGGTACCACCACAGGAGCAAGGACAAGGATTTTACTCGAGACTCTTTCTGGTTCCCAGAAAGGACAAAGCCTGGAAGCCCATTCTGGATCTTTCTTCTCTAAACACTTACCTGGATGTTCCGAAATTCAAAATTTTGACACTACAGCAGCTTCTTCCCATGCTGGGCAAGAAAGCTTGGCTCGTGACCTTGGACCTCAAGGAGGCATACCTGCATGTCCCTATCAGACAAAACTGCAGAAGATACCTCAGATTCGTATCTGGTTCAATGCACTATCAATTTTCTGCACTGCCCTTTGGCTTATCTACTGCGCCCGGGGTCTTCACAAAGTGCTTGCAGACAGAAAGGAATTCAAATTTATCCGTACCTGGACGACTGCCTGATTCAAGCAGAGAGCAAGGACATTCTTCTAAAGCATCTGGCATTTGTAAAAAAGTTAAGTTGCCTGGGGTACACAGTAAACAAAAAGAAATCAAAACTAGTGCCCTCACAAGAGATAATATTCCTGGTTGCCAGCTTGAACACAACGACCCAGATGGCTTATCTCACGCCAGACAAACAAGGACAACTGACTCAATACTTTCAATTGATGGCAACAAATACCCAACTCCTTGCAAGAAAAATTCTGCAGGCTTTGGGTTACATGGCATCTTGCATACTACTAATTCCATATGCCAGACTGCATATGAGGAAACTACAATGGTACCTAAAGAGTGTATGGTCTCAACACTGTCAAAGTTTGGAAACCGTTATACCACTAATTCCTTGCCTTCAACAGGAGTTTCGATGGTGGGCTGAAGCTTGTCACCTCAACAAAGGGACAACCTTTTACTCAACCCACAGCCAGGCAAACACTGACAACAGATGCATTGGATTATGCCTGGGGAGCACACATGGCAAGCAAATGTATTCAGGGCGAGTGGACCGCAGAGCAAAGGCATCTTCACATCAATCAAAAAGAGATGCTAGCTGTAGAAAATGCCTTTATAGCTTTCAAAGACCTGCTGCATCCAGGACAACTATTACTAAAGACTGACAACACCACAGTTATGTGGTACATAAGCAAGGGGGCACACACTCCTACCCCCTCTGCAGACAAGCCATGACCTCGTGGAACACAACTCTAGACTACCAGGTTCATCTGCAAGCACAATTCCTGTGAGGAGAGAAAAACACACTGGCAGACGACTTAAGCAGAAACATCATGGATCCCCACGAATGGGAATTGAATCCACAAATATTCAGAATGATAACACAGAAATGGTGGAGCCCGGACATAGATCTGTTTGCATCCCCAATGAACTGCCAGCTACAGAAATTCTGCACAAGGAGTTACCATCCACAAGCATGGAAAGTGCCCTCTCATTCAGCTGGGAAAACCTACAAATACACGCTTTCCCACCTCTACCTCTCCTTCCAAAGGTACTCATAAAAGCCAGGCAAGAAGAGCCAAAGATGATCCTGATTGCACCAGACTGGCCATGCCAGCACTGGTACCCAATCTTAAAGAACTTAGCTCAAGAACCACCCTGGATTTTGCCTCAAATCCCACATCTGCTGACTCAGCACAACAATGAGATACTTCACAGCCACCTAAAGACCTTAAACCTAGCTGCATGGAAAATTCCTTACTCAAGCAAGCAATGCCTCTCTCCAAAGCTGTTATGGATGTCATTCTGGAGGCCAGAAGGCCTAGTACCAGAAAAGCCTATTCGGATAAATAGAAGAGATTCTGTGCCTGGAATCAGGCTCATAGCTTTGACTCTCTTGTCCCAAACATTCCTCAGATACTACAATATTTAAATGCGGTGCTGGACAAGGGCCTCTCCTTTTCATCCATCAAGATCCACGCCTCTGCCATTTCTGCTCATTACAACACGGATCCACCAATTTTCTCTAATCCTTTGCTAAAACAGTATCTCAGAGGGGCAAAAAACATAAGGCCGCCCCGTAGAGCACCTACTCCAACTTGGGACCTCAACTTTGTTTTGGAAAAATTAACTTTACCTCCTTTTGAGCCAGCTAACACAGCAGAATTAAAATATCTCTTAGAAAACTGCTCTGCTACTGGCAATAACGTCAACACGAAGAGTTTCAGAATTACAGGCACTAACGGCAGTGGAACCTTTCCTCATTTTCCACCAGGACAGGGTGTCTTTAAGAACTAACCCTACGTTTATGCCAAAGGTGGTGTCAAGTGTGGCTCTAAACCAAAGTATTCACTTGCCAACTTTTTATCCAAAACCACAGAATAAAGGGGAGAGACTACTGCATTCTTTGGACATTCACAGGCAGTTACGCTTCCATTTGGACAAAACCAAAGCTTTCAGAAAATCTGAGTAATTATTGGTGGCATATGCTGCAGGCACACAGGGAAAAGCCATTTCAAAACAAACTATTTCAAAATGGATAGGACATTGTATACATTTCTGCTATACACACCATGGGAAACCTGTACCTAGCAGCATTAGATCTCACTCCACCAGGGCAACAGCCACTTCAACTGCCTACCTCAGAGGAATACCTACCAAGGATATTTTGGAAGCAGCAACATGGAGTTCTGTGCATACCCTTCAAGCATTACCATTTGCCTTTATACTCCAAATCCAGATATGGCTTTGCCACTGCTGTGCTGCAGGGCCTTATAGCCACCCCTAATGCCTTCTAGAACCAGCCACCCTACCTCAGCTTTGGGATTCCACCCAAGTGTAATGACTGCAGCAGTGTAACATGATGAAAATAGTACAGTTTTGTACCTACCATAAATGTAGATGTTAGAGTGTAAACACTGCTGCATTCCAGGTTACCAACCCTCCTTCCCCTCTTACTTGCTGGTACGTACCTATGTCTTCTACCCTTTACTACCTATGGGGAGTATTTGCTGTTAACTGGAAGTTGTTTGCTTTTCTTATGTATATTTTACTAGCAATTTGAATTGCCTACCTATTTGGGGGCACCTGACATCTGGGGCAAGAATAACTGAAGAAAATGGCTTCGGCTGCATCTTATATACCCCTGTCACACTGATGTCAGGGAGGAGGTGACAGCAATCGACGCCGGACCAAGGCTAAGGAACTCAGGCGGACTGGGGAACCGCCAGACGGCAGGATAACCCAAGTGTAATGACTGCAGCAGTGTTTACACTCTACCATCTACATTTATGGTAGGTACAAAACTGTACTTTATGGCAGTAACTCATTTTTGTATGGCTTGCAATGCACTGTGACTTTTAACAGTTGGTATTTCTCAAGTAGCATTGCCAGCCTCTTTTAGTGAGTTCCAGGCCTGTTACATGCGAGTCCCAGGCAAATAGTTTTATGCGGGATTAGGGTGACTGCAGTCGGAATTAAGTCAGTGAGTTTGTGTATTTGACTGTAAATTAATAAAAGTAGTAAAACACGAAGATTAATTTTTATTCCAGATTTGTGGAAGTGAAGCTTTCTACTACTCGGCAGTTTTTATATCTCAAGACCCAGAGTGCTTTTCTGATATTTTGGATAGCCTCAAAAGTTTTCTGTGATTTGAGGGAAGACTGATTCTGTAAGGTTCTGAGAAACTGTTCTATGTGATAATACTGTGCTTTACACTGCCTTTTTAATATTTTTGGCTTCCTGTTGCTGGCCATCACTATTCCAAGGATCTCTCCTCCTTCCCCCAGGTCTCCTGAACCTGATTAGTTACTCCTGTACTAACTCTGATCCATGTTCAGAGCCGGGGAAGACCTCAAGGCTTATCTGAGTAGAGTCATACTGCTGCTGAGGAGGGCTCGCCTTTTGTATAGTATCATGCTGTCCACACCTCTGAGCGAAATTCAGCCACAGTTATGTCCCCCTCGTATTGAGCCGTGCACCCCCACCAAAGTGGGCAGACCTATCTTCCCTACCTGCATCATCCAGCACCTGAACTACTATTTGAACTGAGGTTGCTGGGGTTGTAGTGAGAGTTTTACCCCTGCACACTGCTGGTGAACACTGTACCTTGTATTGCTGTTCCTTGCTTGATATTAAGGTACATTAGATAGCTTTGAAAAAAATTAGGTGTGAGCGTTTTTTTGTTAAACTCACTAAGTTTAGATTAGTGTTACTCCAGCTCTGATGATTGCCAAGTTTTCATGACTTTGCACAATCCATTTTCCTTTTATAATTCTAAGTAGTACATTAACTGCTTTATGAAATTGTACATTAGTCTGATTTCTTACAGTTCAGCTGTTTTCATAATTTATTATTGTTTCAGTTTTCTTTTTTCATATGTGAATTTAGACAGATGTTTAGACTTTGAAAGTAATCCGTTGATGATCTTGTTTCGCTGTTGCAGTCTGGACTTATGATTTCTTGCTTCAGAAGCCCTTGGTTGGCCCGACTACCAGAGTAAAAAGTATTTCTTCCTCCTAAGGCTGGCAGATGCTCTGCCCTGACGTCAGTACGTTTGTGCATAAAAGGAGCCAGCCGACTCCATGACATTAGTCTTTCTTGCAGTTTGAGCCCAAAGCAATAGTGAGTGCATCGGCTGGTCTGCACCGGAGTGAGAAATCTAAAAGCTAAGTACCCCATTAGGGAACTCTTTCTTTCATGTCAGATGGTTAACAACTGTCTCCGCTGTGGAAAACAAATCCACGCAGAGACTTTTATACTTTGTGTGTCGCATGTTTAGGCCCAAACTGCAGCATCCCTAAATGCCATCTGTGTGCCCTTTTCAGTACCAGAACCAGAAGGCATAGGGCTGAAATTAGTCAGCAATCCACCTTTCATTGTGCAATGGCATCTGTCGGTCATCCTTAAATTCAGCTCCCTAAGCAAAAGATGGAAAAAAGACCCAAACTTGCGGCCTTTGGCTACACCAGTTCTCCATCTGCTAGCCCCCCCAAGTCTTATACTTGCAGAGGAAGGTGAGGTGCTTTCACAGCCCCCATCTGTGAGCGAGGTAGTGGCACAAGCCTCTGTCATGACCCTCAGTTTCAGTGCAGGCCTTGGCTTATGGTTTGTCGGGTCTGAAGCCACTCTACAGGTTTCGGCTTCCAGTGACCGATTCACAACCGTAGAGGCTCTCCAGTGGCATCCATTTCCTGCTTTCAAGAGACTGGCATTAGAGTAGCAGACACACATAGGCCCAAGGTGAAAGTTATACCCAAGAGGAGCTCGACCTCAGGGCCTACCTGCTCCCATCCCACTGGTTACCAGTAGGACTTAGGCTGGCCAAGGACCTTATTTCTCTGGTCAGAGTCGGACAGGTCCCCTTGAATTTTCTTCAGGAGAAAGGAAGAGAGATCCTACTCCTGAGCCTCTTTCAGACCCCCCCCCCCCCCCGATTGAGGTGAGTAATCTGATCATGACTCTGTCCTTGAAGATGAACCCCTCCTTTCCTCATTTGAGGATTCAGGCCTAGAAGAGGTTTTACCTTCTGCTTCACCCCCCTGAGGAGGACATTACCTTTGGGGAAACTCTGTATGCCATGAGGGAGTTTCCCCAGTGGCAGGCATAGGAATACCACCAATTTGTAAAAGGAGGGGTCAAAATCCCTGGATCTACCACAGCACAAACTCTTGGCTTATTCCTCCAGTTTTGGAGGTGGTAGAGGATGTTTTCATGGCATCATCTCTCAACCCAGACTCAATTCCACCAGCCCCTCGAAAATCGGACAGGTTTTACATGGTACATCATAGCAGCAATAATCTCAAAAGGGAAGGCAGTGGCCATCAGAAACATCAAGGCTGGGGAGTTCTAGGCCACAGAGCCCTAGGCAGAGACCAGCAATGACTCAGCCCCCATCCTATCTTCAATCCCAGAAAAGGTAGGAAAAAGACCCCCCCCCCCCCATTCAAGGAGGCCTGTGCCCTTATTACCTTGGACAAGAGGGTGCTGAAAGTCATCTCAAATGGTTACAGGCTCACTTTCAAAGGCCCATTAAGGTTCTCTGGTCTCCTTGATGTACCTCAAAACCAAAGAACAGAGGCCATTTCTCAGATCCAGAATCTGTACTCCCAGGGTTTTGTGGAACCAGCACCAAACCACCAGGTAGGAAAAAGGTTTTACTCCAGGTTATTCCTTGTACCCAGGAAAGAAGGCTCATGGTGCCCTATCCTGGATCTGTCCATCCTCAATCAGTCTCTTAGTTCCCAAATTCAAAATGCTTACCCTTCAAAACCTGCTCCCCATGATCATATGTTATGCTCTAATGGTTACTCTGGACCTAAAAGATGCCTACCTATACATTCCTATAGAAGAATCCTGCAGAGATTTTCTATGCTTCAGGGCTGGTACCAATTGCTTACAATTATCTGCTCTTCCCTTTGGCTTGTCTACTGCTCCCAGGGTCTTTACAAAATGTGTGATCCCTGTGATCACCTTCTGCAGAAAGAGAGGCACCCAAATCTTCCCTTACCTAGATGACTGCCTCATACAAGCCCCAAGTTAGTTAAAGCTCCTCAAGGATCTGGTTTTCACCCAGAACATACTCTATTCCCTAGGGTTCACCATAACCCTCGACAAATCGAACACAAAACCTCCCACCAGGATAGTTTTCCTGGGAGCTCTGCTGAGCTAACCCAATATTTCCAGGCCATTATGCAGAGACGATGCTTTTCAGCCAGGGAATTCATTGCAGCACTGGACTACATAGCATCTTGCATAGTAATGACCCCCTCTGGCCAGGTTTCATATGAGACAACTTCAGTGGTATCTCAAGAATATCTGGTGCAAACATTCACAGCCCCTGGAGACAGAAATGCAGCTAATTCTTTGCCTCTGGGAGGAACTGGCATGGTGGGCACGAGCTTGTACACAGAACCAGTCTCTCTCCTTCAGGTTCATCCCTCAGGACCAAACCTTAACCACGGATGTGTCAGACACTGCCCGGGGAGTCAATTCCCAGCACCTCCTATCTCACGGCAAATGGGAAATGCAGTTCAGGCACAAACACATAAAATGGAAGAAACTGATGGCAGTACGGAAGAGCTTGCTGGCCTTCAAGCTCACTGGAAACCAGGCGTACTACTAAACAAAATAGTAAACACAACAGCCATGTGGTACCTAAACAAACAAGGGGGCACCCGCTCCTACCCTCTTTGCCATCTGGCAGTGCAGATCTGGGAGACAGCAGATGCTATGGAGTTGCACCTGATGGCTCAGTACCTTCCTTGGGCTCAGAACACTTTAGCAGACTGCCTCAACAGACATTTGATGGATCCCCACAAGTGGCAGCTGCATCAGGAAATTTTTCTTAGCATTGCCCAGAAATGAGGATTCCCCCCAAATAGGCAATTCTGCCACCAACAAAAATGTTCCGCTAAAAAGAGTCTGTTCTAGGTACAAACATCACACGGCCTGGAGGGGACAGATGCCTTCTCATTCCCGTGGAACCATATATTTCTCTCTGCATTCCCTCCCCTGCCTCTCCTTCCAAGAGTCCTAAAAATCAGGAACGAAGGACCGATGGTCATTGTGATAGCCCCAGACTGGCACAGGCAACATTGGTACCCTCTGCTAATGACGTTGACCACATAGAAACCTTAGCAGCTACCCCCAGAGAGTAGATCTGTTGACTCAGGCAAAGGGAAAACTGCTGTACCCAATCCTGCAGACTGTCAAGCTCTCAGCCTGGATAATTCAACAGACTTCTTCCCTGAGCTCCCCCTGAGTAGCCAGGTGCTTAATATACTCAGTCTAGAAGGCCCGCTACTAGAAAAAAACTTTTCTGCCAAGTGGAAAAGATTCTCCGTTTGGTGTCAGGAGAAAGCCTCAACCCCTCCTCAGCCAATATTGCAGCCATCTTAGGACCACTTGGCTACCTTGGTGGACAAAGGCCTATGCTGCTCATCATTAAGTTAACGCCTCTACCATTTTCAGCCCAGATTCCTAATCTTCCTCCTGTCTTCTCCCACCCCCTAATGAAACAAAACCTGCCCCTCCTTGAGACCTTAACTTTGTTCCAGAAAAATTGACCTTACCCCCTTTGAACCGGCTGCTTCCACTGAAATAAAATTCTTGACTTGGAAGACTGCCTTCTTACTGGCCATCACTTCAGCTAGAAGGGTCTCTGAGTTGCAAGCCCTCATGGCAGTGAAACCATTTCTTATATTCCATCTTGCATCTTTCACTCAGGACCAACTTCTTTATGCCCAAGGTAGTCACAGGCACTTCCCGGAACCAGGCCGTACACTTGTCTACTTTCTTCTCCAAACCAAAAAACTAGGGAGAAAAAAATCCTTCATTCATTAGATGTGCACAGGCAACTTCACTACTACCTTGATGGAACTAAAGCTGTCACAAAAACAGAACTATTGGCCTCCTTTGCCTCAGGATCTGAAGGTAAACCCAGTATCCAAACAGACTATCTCCAAGTGGATCTCCCTCTGCATTTCCTTTTTGTTACACTTGCCATGGCAACCCCCCCCCCCTCGAATCTGTTAGGAGATTTCTACTAGGGCCACTTCTACCGCCACAGCTCTCATAAATGGAGTACCTACAAAAGACATTTTGGAAGCAGCTACATGGTCATCTGTGCATACCTTTACCAAACACTACCACCCGTCAGCCTTCTGCAGGTCCAGAAAAGGGTTTGCCACTGCCATTTTTTGCAGGACATCCTCCCCTCTCCTTAATACTCCTTCCACCTTCTTCACAGCTTTGGGAATTATCCCACAAGTCAGGACTGCAATATTGAAACACAAAAAACATAGTACAGTTGTGTACTCTTACCATAAATGTAGATGTTTGAGTGTATTCACTGTTGCAGTCTCCTTTCCCTCTCTCCCATTCCGTTATTCTCCTTACAATAACAGCTTAATTCCCTGTCCTCACTGCCAAGAGTCCCCTATGCACGGGGACCCTTCAGACACCTTTTCCTGTTATTTTACCCCTCACGCAAGGTTTATCTCTGGGGCTCCTAGCTTCTAGGGGCAAGAAATACTGATGTCATGGCATCTGCGGGCTCCCTTTATCTCCAAACGTTCTGATAAGCCAGCGCGTCTGACAGCGTTGAGGAAGGAATTATTTACTCTGG
This sequence comes from Protopterus annectens, assembly GCF_019279795.1. Lineage (NCBI taxonomy): Eukaryota > Metazoa > Chordata > Ceratodontiformes > Protopteridae > Protopterus > Protopterus annectens. Next base: position 869,383,078 of record NC_056731.1, on the reverse strand, counting down.
TAATCGGGCCGACCAAGGGCTTCCGAAGCAGGAAATACCTTAAGTCAGGACTGCAACAGTGAATATACTCAAACATCTACATTTATGGTAAGTGTACACAATGGTACTTTTTATCTGGTATGTGTGCTGGGAGAAAAAAAAAACAAGCAGTAAGAGTTGTTAGTCACAGTTGACCTGTGAAGTGTAGGAGGGCAAAAAAGTGATACGGCAGTGAAAGAGTAATACCAGAAATTTTATGGCGTTAACATGAAAGCCGATTCTTAACGCAATCAATAACCGTAGAAGATTACTTGTCAGTATTGTGAAGAAAATGACTTTGAAGTGATTTTGAATTTCCTGAAAATGTCATCTCAGTGCATTGAAACAGTGGGTAGGGAAATTACAATTGGTTGGGGGAAATACCTAACAAATGGAAAGAATGCTTAAAACGTCTGAAATATTGGTCTTGTCTTGTGGTATCATTGAGTACGTTTCTGAGCAATCATTTAATTGGTAGCAATGATGTAGTGTAAAGACATTACATGCCAATATTCATGCACACTTACACACACCCCAAACTGCACCGAAGCACTCCTGTTTTGTCGCATAATTTTTCACAGAACAGTAAATATCACTGTTTTTGTTTTCAGTTATCTTTTTGGATGCCTGTATGTACTTGGCATCTTTAAGCAGTGTGTATGGTAGAAAAAATGTGTACATGGTTTGTCAGTGATCTGCCAGCAATTTGAGGTTTAGTTTCCCTTTCATTTTTTGTTTAGTTTTTTCAGCCTTTTCTTTATCATTTTGGAATAGACTTAAAAGGGTCCAACTTTTTCCTTTGGGTGCTGTCAGCTTCAGCAGTGATTTAAACTGCTGAGTATCCTGAGGATGCTATGGATTCATTTCTTGACCAGAGTGGATAGTTCCTCTTAAGGGTGCCAACTTTGCCACCTTGGCATTATTCTACCACCATGGGTCCTACTTGTATTAAAGACCTGTAATAATCAGTTTTATATAGACACATTTCAGTTTTAAACTATGATTATAAAGTGGGTGTCTATTAGCAAACAGAGTAGCATAGGTGTTGCCAAAACTGATGTGGGACTTCCTGTGTGAAAACAATCACAATGCTTCCTTATTGCTTCTTAAAATTAGATGCCAACAGATAAAATAAAACCATAGTAAAATAAAACCATAACAATCTCCTGGTCAGCTTGGTTAAAGAGCAATTTAAGAACTGGTGGATGTCATGAATAGCAGACTGAACATGTGCAAAAAAAATAGAAGAAAGAGTGGGGGAAATTAGCTTCAGATGACATCACAAGGGAAGACATCATAACAGCAGAGAAGAGAGAAATGGCCTTTTGCCAGGATGAAGTAATATTCAGTTAAGAGAATGGAGAGCTAATGCTGATACTGTCCAGAATTCAAAAGATAAAAGCAAAAATTGATGAATTTGTGGCCTGATGTATGCAGTATAAAAAGGAAGTGAACTGGACATTGTGACATTAACTGGTCTGAGAAGTCAGACAAACAGGAAGGTAGCTCATTATACCAAAGGAAAGTATTACTGATTTGGAAGCCAAGTACAAGGAACTGTTTTACAAGCAAGTAGGTACAGAGGGGAGAAAAGGAGTAATGATCCTGATTTCTTGGGGTGATCACTTTCAGATTTAATAGGACTTGAGAAAGACCATAGAATGGAGCCAGTTAAAGGGAAATGCACACACCTAGAATAACCCTGGTCATCATCGTCACTAAGGGTTTAGAGGGATCACTGGAGAGATTATAACATTTCAGGAAGGAGCCTACAGTAATATTGGAAGATGGAGTGTAATAGAGTGTGAATTAAGCAAAGGCCCCAGGCATGTAAGAAAGAGTGCCTAAGAGGGAAAGACAAGTAATGGCCCACTTGAAGAATATGGGATGGTAGATATAACCGACAAGTTTAAGGCTTTCACCACAGCACAAATCTTAGAAGAATCTGTAACATCTCCATATATGCACTGCATGCCTTTTAAGTCTGACAGATGTTCAAGTTCCTTCTGAGAAGTGGGGTGTACCTCACCTGCTGGATATTGTAGACACCTCTATGATGTCTGACAGGTGACAGTACACCCCCAAAGTGATTTCAGATCACGCTTCAGTAGAGATGCAATTAAAATAAGTAATGTCACACGCATAAGGCGCCGTGGATTCCCCACTTATTTACTAAAGGAGCACTTTAAATAAAGGTTGGTAGTTTTGAAAAGGGAGCTTTAGGTCAAAGACAGTAGTATGATGAGTAGGACAAAGTCAAGGATAGCACAGAAAGTGATCAGATTGACAGGGGATGACTCTTAATGAAGAAAGGATAAAGTCACTAGGTTAAAACAGGATTTGGCAAAGGCAAAACAAGGTCTGGTTGTTTTCCCCAGAAGAGAGTGAGAGAGTTGGGGAGTAACCAAAGATTTACAGGAGGAAATATGAGGGAAATGGGAGTTCATGAAAGAAAGCTTGAAAAAACTGATACTTGGAAGTCAGGTGGTTATCAGTAGGCTCTGGCTACAGGATTGAGACAGGAAAGGGCAGAGGATTTGATAGGCCAGACTTGCATAGCACAAAAGGGTAGGAAAACAGATGAGGACTGGAGAATTTTGTCATGATTTATGCCTGTGAAATGAGTGGGGAACAGTATAAATTGAGAGATCCAGTTTGTGGGGAGTGTTACACTTCAGTGCTAGATAGGGCAGAGGAACTAAGTAGTATCCGTAACTGTGTAGGAGGTTAAGGTATTTAGTAAGTTGCCCAAGAGCGTCACCCAGTACCAATGGGCTGCCGATGGAGATTTGCGAAGAAGTGAAGGGAAGTGCTTGTGTTGATAACATCAGAGCTATTTAGTTGTGTTACTGGACGGAGAGTGACAGCCTCTTTTAAAGATGGTTCTAATTATGATCATTTTAAAGGAGGGGTAAAGTTCCAAGTCAGACTGTTTCTTACAGGCCAGAATCCTTGTTAAACTATTATAAGGTAAAAACCAGAAGGACCCAATGAAAAGGCTGTAGTTTCAGTTTAAAAACAGTTTTAATCCACAGAAGGGAAGCACAGTCACTATCGTAGGTACAAATCCCACCTCGTCAGATGCTAACAACTGTTTAAACAAGAGTGGTTTAAATACATATACAGAAACACCTGCAGTAATTAAGCAGTGACATCACCGTAAAGCTACATTCATGTTAAAAAAAAAATATATATATATATATATATATATATATATATATATATATATATATATATATATATATATATAATACATGTACCTGCCTATATTTAACTACACATTTAAATACAGTGCTTGTTTTAAAAATATAAAAAAAATATATATATAAAACATTGCAGTACATACTCTACAAAATATGTATAATTATTTACTATATATACCTATTGCACATATTTTAATTTAGTAAAAGGTCTTTTCTTTAATAAAGGCTTGAGGGGAACGTATTCATTCATTCCAAAATCAGCATTGGCTCTCAACCTTACTATCCATTCTGCGTCTAAGTTTTTTGTGACATTTCATATGTCACCACCCCTAATATTCTCAGATGCCCTACCAATAGCTAAAAACTTAAATGTGTGTTCAGAATCAGTTTCCTTCACATGTTTAGCTAAAGCACTTAAATTGTCCTTCGTATTAATGTGATAAAGATGCTCCCTGATTCTGTCTTTTAAGCACCTATCAGTTTTCCCTACATAAAACTTTTTACATTTTAAACAGTGTGCTAAGTAAACCACATGTTTAGTTTCATAGGTAGCATACAGACGAAAATTATATATTTTATGATAGTAGGGGTGTATAAACTGTGCACATCTGTCTGTAAATTTGCAGAATGAATAACGTCCACATAGTCTAGTACCAACTCTTATTGGGGTTCCAACGCTGTGTTTAGGATAACAGTCTCCTTTTCAGGGACAAATTATTCTTAAATAAAATGGAGTTTATTAAATTGCAAATGCTAGATGATAAGAAATGCAAATATAAAAGAAGTACTTTTAAGGATGAGCAGAATGCTTTAAGAAAGTTGCAAGAGAACACAGAAATAATTATACATCCAGCTGACAAAGGTGGACGTTAAAGATCTTGGATGCAGATGGGTACAAATATAAAAAGCTTGATATGTTTGAGACTGATGGCTTTCATAAGAAAATAAGCATTTTGGATATTACAAACATGACTGAATATGTTAAACAGCGTTTGTCAGCTTATGAGATTTGAGTATATAACTAAGGAATCGTGTGATTATTTTGTCATACAGCATCCTGTAATCCCTGATGTTGTTCGTGTTTCACTGTTGCAGTCATCACATTTGGGTTATCTGCTTGCAGTAGCCCTCAGTCGGCCTGATTAACAAAGTCTTGAGTCCTGCTTCGGTTGCTGTCCCTTCTTCCGTGATGGCAGGGGTATAAAACATCCAGCCAACGCCTTTACATCAGTCTTTCTTGCCATGCGGTGCCTGAAGCAGAAGCAGTTCGCAAGTGCCGGTCGGCCAACTCCTGAAATTTTCGTTCATTTCAGAATCAGTCAACTAAAAGCAAAGTACCCCATTGGGGAAACTTTCTTGCTCTAAACTGATGTCAGTAAAAGTAAATAATTGCATTACTTGTGGAAAGCAAATACCTCAAAGATTTTCATTCGTACTGTATTCCTTGCCTAGGCCCTGACCATGACGTAATGAACTGTATGTCGTCTGTATATTTACGCCTCTAAATATTTAGGTGCTCACTTCAATTATCCTGATATATCTTCGGTAAGCCATCTGACTACCGACATTCCAAAAAAACGCAAAGATAGACAGAGACAGGCCGCCTAGGTCCAAAGCTGCTGACGACGCTTCTAAGCCAGTCGCCAATTCGCCGGTACTCAGTGAGATGCTTCTGCAGCCCCTGATACCCGCTGCAGGCCTCTACTGACACCCTTTCGGAGTTTGGTATGCTGCGAGATGCTTTAACTGTGGAACCTGTGGATGTCTGTACCTTGGATGGGTCCGGAGCCACTGTGCAGGCACTGGCTTCTGGTGTATTCAGGCCAACTGACTTGCGTATTAAACCAACGCCATCTTCTTCTTCAAGGCCTAAAACTCGAACCATGTCTAGAAAACTGACACCCAGACCCGCATGATCAGGCCTCTATGCCTAAAAAAACAAATAAGAATGGCTGAAGACCTTATTACTTTAATCAGGGGAAGCCAGCCTTCCCTCTCTGAGACCTAGGACTGAGTTTGCTTATGATACTTCTGACCTGGATTCTGAATCTTCTGTTTCCTCTGATGAGCAGGATTTACCCTAATCTACCTATGAGGATTCTGATGCTGAGGACTCTGTTCCCCCTGCCCCCCCCCCCCCCCGGGGATTTCTCTTTTGGTGAAACCTTGCATACTGTCAGGGAACATTTTTGTTGGGAAAGTCAGGATTTCTCTGATTCTAAAAAGAGGCTTAGGGATTTCTTACTCCTGCCCCAGCACAGGGCTTTAGGTGTACCTCCTGTACTAGACGTTGTTGATGCCTTTTCGGAATCTAGCTTGGCCCCTGACTCTATCTCCTGCTCCCAGAAAACCTGATGGATATTACAGGGTCCCTGGCTCTCAAGTTCCTTTTTAAAAATCCTACTGGGGATGCTGAGACCATTTCACAGGGACCCAAGTCCATTAAAGCTACTACTGCCAAAAATCCTACCCCCTCTGATAGAGACTCCAGGGTGCTGGATAGATGGGGTAAGTAAGTGTACACTTCTGCAACTTTGGCCATTAGGGCCTTAAACTGCCAGTTTAAGATGTTAAAGTATCAGCTGCATATTATTGGACTGCTTAAACAGAAAATGATGATTCCTGATTGTGTTGAAAATAAGGATTTACAGCATTCCGTTGAACAAGTTGGAAAACATGCTTTGCAATGTGGTTTTGATTCACTAGAGGCATCTTGCAGGGCTGCTGTAACTGGGTCTGTACTTAGAAGGCATGCTTGGCTTAAGGAGCAATCCTTGCCAGATCATGTTAAAGCGAAATTGCTGGATGCTCCCTTAAACCAGGACCGCCTATTTGGCAACAAGGCAGAAGTCCTTAAAAAGATGGAGGAAAAAACTAAATCTAAGCAAACTGTTAGTTTTTACAAGTACAACCTCCAAAGTTTAGTAGGCATTGGCCTTCCAAGAATTGGTCCTTTCTTGCCTTTTCCAGACCTCCTCAGTCCAAACCTAGATCCAGCAGAGCTCCCAGGCTTCAGTCCCAGGGTATGCACAGGACTAGGCATTGGGGACCTTCACTTCCAAATCAGGGAGTAATAAAACTCCCCTATGGTAAACTGTCTCACTGACTTCTTTTTAAAACTTCCAAGCACTTCTCAACTGACTGCCCCTTTGGGGAGAAAGATTGCTCTTCATGCAAAGAACTGGGAACCCATTACCAGGACAAATGGGTTTTAAATGTAGTGTCCCAGGGATACAGATTTCACTTCCACAAGTTACCAACACCAAGCAGGTAGCCAGATGTACCCCCAAATCCGTGGGCAGAGGCCCAAAAGCAAGTACTTTCTCTCTTAAGCATGGGGGCTATTCAGTTGGTACCAGAAGAGAAAAAGGGACAAGGTTTCTACTCAAGACTTTTCCTGTTACCTAGAAAGAGCAGTTCATGGCGTCCTATCCTGGACCTGTCTACTCTAAACACCTTTTTGATGATTCCAAAATTCAAGATGCTGACTCTTCACCAGTTGCTCCCTATGCTAGGCAAAGATGCCTAGTTGACAACACTAGATTTAAAGGAAGCATGCCTGCACATCCCAATCAGGGAATCTTGCAGAATATACCTATGCTTCAAAGCAGGCTACACGCATTATCAGTTCTCTGCACTGCCCTTTGGCGTGTCTACTGCGACCAGGGTATTCACAAAGTGCCTAGCTATAGTCATTGCATTTTGCAGGCAAATAAATATTCAAATATACCCATACCTGGACGATTGTCTAATTCAGGCAGAAAGCCAGGACATACTTTTGATTCATCTGGCCTTTGTACAAAGGGTGCTAACTTGTCTTGTCTAGGGTACACCATAAATGAAAATAAATCACACCTGGTACATTGTCTCTGGGAGCAAGCTTGAGTACAGTTTCCCAGATGGCTTTCCTCTCGCCAGTGAAACAAATTCATTTGACAACCTCCTTCAAACAAGTGGCCACAAAAACCCTGTTATCTGCAAGGCAAATAATACAAGCATTAGGGTTCATGGCCTCCTGCATTCTTCTAATTCTATATGCAAGACTGCATTATGAGGAAACTACAATGGTATCTAAAAAGCCTATGGTGTCAACATTCTCGGGATCTAGAAGCAGCGATTCCTATCATACCTTTCCTACGCCTAGAGTTCCTTTGGTGTGCAGAGGCCTGCCACCAGAACAAGCGACTACCATTCACACTACCCCCTGCCACCCAAACCTTAACAGATGCATCAAACTATGCATGGGGGGCTTACCTGGCAGGGAAGTGCATTCAGGGCAAATGGAACTCAAGTCAAATGCACCTGCATATTAATCAAAAAGAAATGTTAGCTGCACAGAATGTTCTGACAGCCTTCAAGGACCACATTCTTCCAGGACAGTTAATGGTAAAGACGGGACAACACCACTGATGTTCTTCGTGTTTCACTGTTGCAGTCATTACATTTGGGTAATCCTGCTGGCAGGTTGCCCTCAGCCGGCCTGAATTCCAAAGTCTCGGGTCCTGCATCAGCCGCTGTTACCCCTTCCCTGATGTCAGGTCGTCAGGGGTATAAAAGAAGCAGCCAACGCCATTTTCTTTAGTCTTTCTTGCCGCGCGGTGCCCGAAGCAGAAGCAGTTCGCAAGTGCCGGTCAGCCGACTCCTGAGATTTTCGTGTTCGAGTTTCAGATCCGAAGTCTTCAATAAAGCTAAGTACCCCGTTGGGGAAACTTTTTTTTCTTGCTCCAGACCGATGTCAGAAAAAGTTAATTGTATTTCTTGTGGGAAGCAAATACCGCACAAGGATTTTCATTCTTACTGTATTCCTTGCCTAGGCCCTGATCACAAAGTTTCTGGTTGTCGGTTTTGTGCTAGATTTAACCAACGCACTATTAAGCATCGGTATGATTTTGCTTTAAACTATTTTGGACGCCAGCTTAATTCTCCAGAAATGTCGGATAGCCATCTGACTACCGGAGTCAACAAAAAACGCAAAGAAAAGGAAAGAGATAGACAACCGAGGCCCAAAACTGACGAAGCTTCTCCTAAGCCAGTCGCCGGTTCGCCAGTTCTCAGTGAGGTGGTTTTGCAGCCCCTGGCGCCCGCTACTTTAGAGTCGCAGGCCGCTACCGACTCCCATGTGGAGTCTGCCATGCTGCTGGAAACTCAAGGTATTGGAGCCTCAGATATTATCGCTTCAGATGGGTCGGGAGCCGCTGAGCAGGCACCAGCTTCTGAGGGTGTATTCAGACCTAAACATCTTTACATCAAACCGACTTCAGCTTCAAAGGCACAGACTAAAGTACCTTCCAAAGCAAAGAAACAGACTCGAGCCACGTGGTCAGGCCTCTTATGCCCAAAAAAACAGATTCTCAAAATGGCCGAAGACTTGATTACCTTGATCAGGGTTTCCCATCCCCCTCCTGATAAGAGGCCTAGGCAAGAGACTGACTATGAATCTTCAGATCAGGTTTCCATTTCTTCTGATTCCTCTTCTGATCAGGAATATTCTCTTCCCCCCTATGAGGATTCTGATGCTGAAGAATCTATACCTTCAGTTTCTCCTCCAGAGGACTATTCTTTTGGGGAAACCTTACATACCATGAGGGAGCATTTCCACTGGGAGAGCCAAGATTTTATAGAATCTAAAAAGAGGCTCAGGGATTTCCTTTTACTACCACAACACAAGCCACTAGCCATTCCTCCTGTTAGACATTGTAGATGTGCTTTCAGAGTCTAGCCTTACCCCTGACTCCTTACCCTCCAGCTCCTGTTAAGCCTGACCGATATTACAGGGTTCCTGACTCTCATAAATTCATTTTTAAAAACCCTGCTGCAGACCCAGAAACTATTTCTCAGGGTCCCAAAGGAGTTGAGGCTTCTGCTGAAAAAAAACCCTACCCCGTCTGACAGAGATTCTAGGACACTGGATAGATGGGGAAAAAAGGTTTACGCATCTGCTACCTTGGCTATAAGGGCCTTAAACTGTCAGTTTCATATGTTCAAATATCAGCAACATGTCATGGCAACAGAAAATGTTGTTAAACTCAATGTGCAGAAAACAAGGAAATGCAGGATTTATTGCATGCAGCTGAACAAACTGGAAAGCATACTTTGCTATGTGGTTTTGATTCTTTAGAGGCCTCCTGCAGGGCCGCAGTTACAGGTTCTGTAATTAGGAGGCATGCTTTGTTAAAGGAACAAAATCTGCTTGATCATGTTAGTTAAATTATTAGATGCATCTTTAAAGCACGATACTTTGTTTGGTGTTGAGGCATAAGAGGTGTTAAAGAAAATGGAGGACAAAGCTAAATCTATGCAAACTGTCAAAGATTTTTTACAACTACAGCCACTTAGGTTTAGTAGACACTGGCCAACTAAGAATTGGTCCTTTCCTGTGTCAGACCTCAAAGGGGCAGATCCAGACACCCTAGAGGCAGATCCCAGGCGCAAGGTTCATACCGCTCAAAGCAATGGGGGGGCTTCTACCTCCAAAGTTGGAGAAGACAAATCACAACCATACAGGAAACAGTCCCAATGACTTCCCCTTGCCTGCACCAAGCACTTATCTCCTGGCAGCACCCTTAGGGGGGGAAATTGGCACATTATAACCCAGGACAAGTGGGTCCTAAATATTGTCACAAGGCTACAAGTTCCATTTCCATACCCTGCCAAAAGCAAATGGCTGGCCAGATCTGCCAAAAAATCAATGGGCAGAGGCACAAAAACAAGTCTCATCCCTCAGGGACATGGGGGCCATTCAACAAGTACCAGAGCAAGAGCAGGGACAAGGATTTTACTCGACTGTTCTTGGTACCCAGAAAGAACAAGGCCTGGAGGCCAGTACTGGATCTATCTATTTTGAACAAATTCCTGGATATGCCAAAATTCAAGATGTTGACTTTGCAGCATCTTCTGCCCATGCTGGGCAGGAACGCTTGGCTCGTGACTTTAGACCTAAAAGAGGCATACCTGCATGTCCCAGTCAGACAAATATGCAGAAGATACCTCAGATTCACGGCTGGCTCAATGCATTACCAATTCTCTGCACTGCCCTTTGGCTTATCTACTGCACGCAGGGTCTTTACAAAGTGAATGGCACAAGTAATTGCATTCTGCAGGCAAAGAGGAATACAAATATATCCTTACTTGAACGACTGTCTAATTCAAGCAGAGAACAAGGACATTCTTCTACAGCATCTGGCGTTTGTGAAAAGACTTCTAACATGCCTAGGGTACACAGTCAACGAAAATAAATCAAAACTAGTACCCTCTTGAGATAATATTCCTGGGTGCAAGCTTAAATACAACTGCCCAGATGGATTATCTCACGCCAGACAAACAAAAGCAACTGACTATCTATTTCAAAATGTTGGCAACAAAGGCCCAGTTATCTGCAAGAAAAATTCTGCAGGCTTTGGGCTTCATGGCATCCTGCATCCTACTGATTCCATATGCAAGACTGCATATGAGGAAATTTCAGTGGTACCTAAAAAGTGTCTGGACACAACATTGCCACAGCCTGTAAACAATGATTACTCTCATTCCCTGCCTGCAACAGGAGTTTCGATGGTGGGCAAAGGCTTGTCACCAAAACAAGGGACAGCCATTCACATTACCCCCAGCCAGGCATACACTAACAAAGGACGCATCAGATTATGCCTGGGGGGACCACATGGCAGCAAGATGCATTCAGGGTACATGGACCTCAAACCAAATGCATCTACATATCAATCAAAAAGAGATGCTAGTAGTTCAAAATGCCCTGACAGCCTTCAAGGACCTACTTCATCCAGGACAACTACTGATAGTCAGACAACACCACTGTCATGTGGTATATAAACAAGCAGGGTGGCACACATTCTTACCCCCTTTGCAGACTAGCCATGACTTTGTGGGACATGGCTTTGTCTTACCAAGTACGTCTGCAAGCGCAATCCCTGCCAGGAAGAAAAAATATTCTGGCAGACGAACTAAGCAGAAACTTCATGGATCCACATGAGTGGCACCTGGACCCACAAGTCTTCAGCATGATAACAAGGAAATGGGGATGCCCGGACATAGATTTATTTGCCTCCCCTCACAGCTACCAACTAAAACGATTCTGCACAAGGATTTATCACAGACAAGCATGGAAAGTGGATGCCCTATCCTTCAGCTGGAAAAAAATATCAGTATATGCATTTCCCCCTCTGCCTCTCCTCCCCAAGGTACTCCTAAAGGTCAGACTGTAGAAGCCAAAGATGATACTGATTGCCCCAGACTGGCCCCGCCAATACTGGTATCCAATACTAAGGAGCTTGTCCAATGCCCAGCTTGGACCTTACCTCAAATACCTCATCTACTGTCCCAGCAAAACAATCAGATCCTGCACATCCAACTCAGAACTTTAAACCTGACAGCATGGCGAATAATGTAGTCATACAAAACGCACCTCTCAGTAAAGCTGTGATGGATGTCATTTTGGAAGCCAGAAGGCCAAGTACTAGAAAATCTTATGCTGGAAAATGGAAGAGATTCTGTGCTTGGAACCAGGCACAAGGAACTGATATAGCTGTTCCAAATATTCTTCAGATTTTGCAATACTTAACTAAGATGCTGGACAAAGGCCTATCTTTTTCATCTATTAAAATTCATGCCTCTACCATTTCGGCTCATTACAATGTAGAGCCACCAGTCTTTTCTCATTCTTTATTAAAGCAGTACCTCAGATGAGCCAAAAATTTAAGGCCTCCAAGAAGATCACCAATGCCTGCATGGGACCTCAACTATGTCTTGGAAAAACTCACCCTGCCTCCTTTTGAGCCAGCTGCTAATGCTGATATAACGTTTTTGTCTTGGAAAACAGCTCTGCTCCTAGCAGTAACTTCTGCAAGACGAGTTTCAGAGCTACAGGCACTCATGGCTGTGGAACCTTTTATCATTTTTTTATCCAGACAGGGTCTCTCTGAGGACAAACCCAACACTTATTGCTAAGGTGGTGTCTACTGTGGCTCTCAACCAAACTATTCACCTGCCAACCTTTTATCCAAATCCACAGAACATGGGGGAGCGAATTCTGCATTCTTTGGACATACACAGACAGCTTAGATTCTACTTGGACAGAACCAAAGTTTTCAGAAAGCGCAATTACTAGTGACATATGCTACAGGATCACAAGGAAAGGCTATCTCAAAGTAGACTATTTCAAAGTGGATAGGCCACTGCATTCATTTCTGCTATGTGCACCATGGCAAGCCAGTACCTAAGGGCATTAGGCCACACTCAACCAGAGCTGCAGCCACTTCAGCAGCCTTTCTCAGGGGAGTACCTACCGAGGACATTTTAGAGGCTGCTACTTGGGAGTTCAGTGCACACCTTTAGAAAGCACTATCATCTGGCATTCTACTCTAAATCCAGGGCAGGCTTTTCCACTGCAGTTCTGCAGGGCCTCATAGCCGCTCCTAATGCTGTTTAGCTCCAGCCTCTCAACCTTAGCTTTGGGACTCGACCCAAATGTAATGACTGCAACAGTAAAACACGAAGAACATAGTACAGTTGTATATACTTACAATAAATATAGATGTTAGAGTGTATTCACTGTTGCAGTCCAGGTTACCTACCCACATCCTCTTTTCTAATGAAACTCATCTTTCCTTCTCTAATTTATACAACCTATGCGATGTATTTGTTTGTAGATGAAGGTAAGTTTTATATTGGTGCATGTAATTATACATATATAAATTTTGGCAACCCTTTTAGGGGGCACCTGACATCTGGGGCAAGAAAAACTAAAGAAAATGGCGTCGGCTGCTTCTTTTATACCCCTGACGACTTGATGTCAGGGAAGGGGCAACAGCGGCTGACGCAGGACCCAAGACTTTGAAATTCAGGCTGGCTGAGGGCAACCTGCCAGCAGGATTACCCAAATGTAATGACTGCAACAGTGAATATACTCTAACATCTACATTTATGGTAAGTGTACACAACTATACTTTATGTGGTACATATTCTTATCCCCTCTGCAGACTAGCCATGGCATTGTGGAACATGGCCCTGAGCTACCAAGTGCATCTACAAGTTCAGTTCCTGCCAGGAAAACTAAACACACTGGCAGACGAACTAAGCAGTAACCTCATGGATCCACACAAGTAGAAACTGGAACCAAGGATTTTCAACATGTTGACAAGCAAATGAGGGAGCCCAGATATAGAGCTGTTTGCCTCCTCCCAGAACTATCAATTGGACAAATTTTGCACAAGGACTCCCAACAAACTAGCTTAGAAAGTGGATGCTCTGTCCTTCAGCCGGAAAAATCTTATCAGTTTATGCTTTTCCTCCTCTGCCTCTGCTCTCCAAAGTACTACTAAAGATCAAACAAGACAAACCAAGGACAATTTTGATTACACCAGACTGGCCATGCCAGCACTGGTACCCCCTCTTGCGCAGTGTCACTATTGGCCCCATGGCACCTGTCTCAGACTCCTACTCTATTGTCGCAGCAGAAGAATCAAATTCTGCACCCTCCGCTTCACACACTGAACCTAGCAGCCTGGCTAATTACCTAATCTCTCCTTTACCATCCCTCAGTTAACCAATGATGGGTATCATTTTAGAGGCAAGAAGGCCTAGTACTAAAAAATCTTATGCTGAAAAATGGAAAAGATTCTGTGCCATCTCAAGAGATGAGCACACAGTGCACAGTTTACCTCAGATTTTACAATTCTTAACAGAGATGCTTCACAAGGGCCTGTCTTTCTCCTCCATCAAAATTCATGCCTCAGCTATTTCAGCTCATTATAACACAGAACCTCCCCTCTTCTCTCATCCACTGCTCAAGCAGTTCCTCAGAGGGGCCAAAAATTTACGACCACCCAGGAGAGCTCCAACTCTAGGCTGGGACTTTAATTTTGTATTGGAGAAACTCACTCTTCCTCCTTTCGAGCCAGCTGATACTGCAGACTTAAAATTCCTTTCTTGGAAAACAGCTTTCCTTTTAGCAATCACTTCAGGAAAACAGCTTTCCTTTTAGCAATCACTTCAGCAAGAAGGGTATCTGAATTACAGGCCCTTATGGAAGTGGAGCCTTTCATCATCTTTCATGCAGACAGGGTGTCCCTCAGGACCAATCCCTCCATGTCCAAGATGGTATCCAGTGTGGCCCTTAATCAGTCCATTCATTTGCAAACCTTCTTTCCTAATCCACAGAACAAAAGGGAACAGATACTGCACTCCTTAGATGTGCACAGACAACTTAGATTCTACTTTGGCAGGACTAAACCTCAAAGGAAATCTGAGCTGCTGGTGGCATTTGCTGCAGGGGCAGAGGGGAAGGCTCTTTCAAAGCAAACCATTTCAAAATGGATTGGCCATTCCATTAATTTCTGCTACAAACACCATGGAAAACCTATCCTACAGGGGGGGATCAGACTCAACCAGGGCTGCATCTACCTCTGCAGCCTTTCTCAGAGGCATCCCTACCAGGGACATCCTAGAAGCTGCTACCAAGCATTACCATCTGCCAATTTTCTCTAAGTTCAGAGCAGGCTTTGCCACTGCAGTCTTGCAGGGCCTTATAGCTGGCCCTAATGCTATCTAAATTCCTCCTCCCATCCTTAGCTTTGGGATTCTACCCATATGTGATGCTACAGTGAAACACGAAGAACGTAGTACAGTTGTGTATACTTGCCATAAATGTAGATGTTCGAGTGTATTCACTTTTGCAGTCATGGTTACCCTCCCTCCAGCCCCCTTGCCTCTTTTGGCTATAACTCTACTCTCCTTTACTATGCTCAAAAGCTTTTTGGTGTATTTGCTTTTTTGTTGCAAGTATATCCTTGTTTATAGATTTAATTGCTTCCCATTAGGGGGGGTGCCTGATATCTGGGGCAAAGAAAACTGATGTAATGGCATCGGCTGCATGTTTTATACCTCTGACGACCTGACGTCACGGAAGAAGGGACAGCAACTGACGCAGGAACAAGACTTTGTTAATCAGTCCGACTGAGGGCTACTGCAAGCAGATAACCCAAATGTGATGACTACAACAGTGAATACACTCTAGCATCTACATTTATGGTAAGTGTACATTTGAGG
The DNA here is from genome assembly GCF_019279795.1 of Protopterus annectens. Lineage (NCBI taxonomy): Eukaryota > Metazoa > Chordata > Ceratodontiformes > Protopteridae > Protopterus > Protopterus annectens. Next base: position 869,367,803 of record NC_056731.1, on the reverse strand, counting down.
CCTATATATATATATATATATATATATATATGTATATATATGTATATATATATATATATATATATATATGTATATATATGTATATATATAAACATCTAAGGCCAATGTTGAATAATATTTTTCAGGTTCTGAGATGCAGAGCATTTTTAAAGGATTTGTATGTCTATATGAACAATAGAAATAAGGATGAGACATTTGTATTAGTGACAGTGGACTTTGTGCCCCTTTTCACGGTAATACCTAATGAGTCGGGTTTAAGAAGTTTATAGAGAGATTCATCAGGGAGTACTCTAGTACTGAAGAAAGACATATACATTTGTTAGTAGAGCTAACCAAGTTGGTTCTATACGACAATACCTTTATTTTTGATAAGGATGTGTTTTGGCAATGCAATGGCGTAGCCAATTTTCTCTAACTTCAGAGCTGGCTTTGCCACTGCAGTCTTGCAGGGCCTTATAGCTGGTCCTAATGCTATCTAAATTCCACCTCCCATCTTTAGCTTTGGGAATCTACCCAAATGTGATGACAGCAACAGTGAAACACGAAGAACATAGTGCAGATGTCCTTCAAGAATGCAACTGCAGTCATAACATATGGGTTGTCCTGCCTCAGGCAGCCCTCGGTCGGCCGGATTCCAAAGTCTGGTTCCGGCATCTGCTGGTGTCACCTCCTCTCAGACGTCAGAACAGCTGGAGTATAAAGGCATCGGCCGACGCCATCTTCTTCAGTCTTTCTTGCCGCGCGGTGTCCGAAGCAGAAGCAGTTCGCAAGTGCCGGTCGATCAGGCCACCCAGATTCAGCAGGAATTGGCCTTCAAAGAATTGGTCCTTTCCAGACACTGACAAGTTTCAAAGGGGAAAAAACAGGCATGCCCGAGGTAGAGGGCAATACCGAGGCTCCTACAGGGGCCACCAATGGCAACCACCAAATCAAAGAAGTGGCGCAGGCAGTTCAGCTGCACCACAAGGACAACCACAATGACTTGACTTTCATACCGTCTACAAAGGCTCAAAGAGAAGCACCTTTGGGCGGAAAATTATCCTTATTTTCAAAAAACTGGCATATCTTAACCAAGGACAAATGGATTTTGGATTTAATAGACAAAGGTTACAGATTCCACTTCCATACTTTACCAATAAGACAAGGCATGCCAAATCTGCCACTTCATCAAAGGGCAGAGGCACTCATTCAAGTTTCAAAGCTGTTAAATATAAAAGCAATAGAAAAGGTCCCTCCACAGGAACAAGGCCAGGGATTTTATTCAAGACTCTTCCTTGTTCCAAGAAAGAAAAACAAATGGAGGCCTATACTGGACTTGTCTACTCTAAATACTTATCTCATTGTGCCAAAGTTCAAAATGCTGACGTTGCAGCAACTCCTTCCCATGCTGGGCAAGGGGTCTTGGCTGGTCACTCTGGACCTCAAGGAGGCATACCTGCATGTCCCAATCGGACAAAGCTGCAGAAGATACCTCAGATTTCTTGCAGGGACAGAGCATTATCAATTCTCAGCATTGCCGTTTGGCTTATCTACTGCACCCAGAGTGTTCACGAATTGCCTGGCATCAGTACTGGCACACTGCAGACTCCAGGGGATTCAAATATACCCCTACCTGGACGACTGCCTCATACAAGCAGACAACAAACAAACCTTGATAGCAAACTTGGACTATGTCATTCAATTACTACAGGCCTTGGGATACACAGTCAACATTCAGAAATCAAGACTTCTGCCATCCCAACAGATTGTTTTCCTAGGAGCCAAACTGGACACAAAAACACAAATGGCTTATCTCACAGAGGAAAAACAGCAGTTACCAGAGTACTTCAAAGGCCTAGCAAAGCTCTCCCAGCTGACTGCAAGGAAAATCCTGCAGGCCCTGGGGTTCATGGCATCTTGCATTCTTCTGATACCTTTGGCAAGACTTCATATGAGAAAGCTGCAATGGTACTTAAAAAGCTTATCGTCCCAACACAGCCAAAGCCTAGAGGACGTAATCCCACTCATTCCATGTCTACAAAGAGAATTTTTGTGGTGGGCTCAAGTCAGTTAAACAAAGGCATGTCTTTCAACAAACCTCAAGCAGGTCAAATGATTACAACAGACGCCTCAGGCCATGGATGGGGGGGGCGCACATGGAGGGCAGATGCATTCAAGGTCAATGGACACCAAGGGAAAGGCATCTGCACATAAACCAAAAAGAGATGTTGGCAGTGATGCATGCAATCGAGACTTTCGAAAAATCACTTCAACAAGGACATTTACTAATAAGGACAGACAAACACCACTGTTATGTGGTATAGAAACAAGCAGGGAGGCACTCATTCTTATCCCCTCTGCAGACTAACAATGATTCTCTGGGAAAAATCCCTAAGTCTGAAGATTCATCTGCAATCCCAGTTTGTGCCAGGCAAGGACAATGTACTGGCAGACAAGCTGAGCAGAAATTTCTTGGATCCACACGAATGGATGCTGCATCCTCACATTTTCTCACAAATAACAAGGACATGGGGAAGACCGGACATAGATCTCTTTGCTTCTCACATGAATCATCACCTGAAAAAGTTCTGTACAAGGACCCACCATCCTCTAGCCTGGAAAACTGATTGCTGTTGAGCATAACTCGGACCAAACCGTGGCCTCTGCCCCTATGGCCTCTGCTTCTAACACAACACTACTACAGGACTGCATCAAAAACTTCAGTTTTTCTTTCCAGAACATCCATGGATGACATGTGCAGCAGTAACTTGGGCTACTCCCCATACTTTTATATTACTCATTACAAATTGGATCTGGTCTCCAGGGGTAGAGCATCATTTGGTTCAGCTGTGTTCAGGAATATCCTGAGTCCACCCAGGATTATGGGTAGCTGGAGACTGTGTCCCATCAGTTGAGGATAGAATGAAAACTGACATCAGATAAAGAAGTTAAGTACTTATCATAACTGTTCCATCTGTGTTGTCCTTTATCATTCTTCCTCCGCTTCCTGCCTACCAACCCCCATCATTTCTATTTACAAACGTCTGGAAGAATGAGCTCTTGGGGATATCCATTGTCCTTGTATTGAGCTCCAGATATAGATTCTTTATGTATTGGGTACATGCAGTTTTGCATTCCCTATATTTATGCATGTTAAATATTTCCCGTTTGATAAAACCAGTAAACAAGATCGGAGTTGAATTAGGAGTTGTGCATTTTGGGTAAGGGAGAAGCTTGAAAGTTCTTGGTTGCCACAAGCTTTAATAACAGCCGAATCGGATCAAAGGATCGGATCTGAACCCATCAGTTGAAGAATGAAAGTGGACAACACAGATGGAAAGTTATGGTAGTAAGTAACTTCTTTTTTCCATACCTATCAATCATTTTCCCATCCTTATTAGAATGAGTAAGATTGGAATTAACTAAGTGCTTAGCAGCAAAGGAGTCTGTTAAGGCTATAGCTGTAGGGTCAGGTTTGGGAGTAGTGCATAAAAAATGTAAAACCTTTAGGGGCAGCTGGCTGGCTATCAGGAAAATTCCAGGCATTAAGACACATCTCTAAAGCGGACAGGAGGAATGGATGTAGGTTCTGGAAAATTCTTTAACAGCTTGTATTTTGAGGGACTGAGAAACCTCAGTGTTCTCCCACTGAAAACACTGGGACATTCTAGCAGTACTCTGAGAAAGAGACACTCCCACAGTGAAAATCCGAAAGAGTTTTCCTTAGAGTCTGAATCAGAAATCTGAGGACAAAACCCCAAATCCATCCAGGCATTTTCCTGTTCAGATTCAAAGTCTTGAATCTCTTCAGGATAGGAGGCATCCCTCTTTCTTTTACTGGAAATTACTGTACAAGAAAGATCAATAGCCTGAGTCAAACTCTGAGCCAGTCATAGTACACAACTCCTATCCAAAGAAATTTGAGGAGTAGATGCATGCTTGGTTTTCTGTTTTGACAGGACAAATTAGGCCAGCTGTTACTAATGGCAACTGCTGCTCACTCAGGGATGGAGACAGCATTCTGATACAACAGGGAACCTTCTGTGTCCCAGGACTAACTAGAGTGGTCCACACTTGCCCACTGAGGGGACCCCAAACACCTGCAAAGGATGTGGCTAAACTCCCCCAGTCCATAGTGGCTTTAGGTGCTACACCATAGGGATCTGGGATATAAGATGAGTGGTCTTAAGGTACAACAGATGGCTACAGCAGAGACACCCACTTGCAGCTGAGGAAAATTACTAGCCTGCTGTGGTGACAGACTAACTTTTTTCTTTTGTGGCTGGAAGGAGGACTGTCCATTGGGAGTGATTGTCTGTTTCATGGTCAAGCCGAAAATGGTGCCTTTATCCTGGGAAAAACAGCAACAATGTCAGTAAAACTACCAGTGCACAAAATTGTTTTTTTTATGAGAGAAAAAACACAGTCAAAAGTTTCAAACACTATGGCAGTCCCATAATTTCTCCACAGAAAGTAGTTTATTAGTTGAGTAACACTGCTTTTAAACTAACAGAAACGACAAGTGCTCAGTTTAAAAGTACTTAAACAGAACAATCCTAGCTTTAAAATAACTTTCCTGAAGAGGTAAGTAATAAAACATTGGTGCAAATAAGAAAATGGAAGGTTTCCCCCAAAAGGAACTTACCTGCTCTGCTAAGGGAAAGCACAAGCCGACTGTCGTTCCTCAAAAGTCTCAGAGGAATGTATTCTTCAGCGGCAATAAAGCTCTGAAGGGTTTAACACCCAAACCTGTATTTCAATTAACTCAGCTAGAGCTGCTGAACAGTTTGAGTGAATGGAATGTGCCCTGAAGCTTTTGAAGCTAGCCAGCTGTTTTATTGACAGGATATAACCCATATAGCTAAGGCTACTTCAGCAGTGATCAATATGAAGAACATCTAACTGTAACTGAAGTACTGGAGGTAAAAGAATTGGCGCTGGGAACTTTAGAAAAGGAAAGGAGCATACTACATAGAAATGGAATTTATGGGACCAGTACATGCATAATAATACTCAGGCGGAGTGAGATTTAAAGAAAGGAAGTATTTGAGCAATTTGTAATGTTGATGTAAAAGTGTTTGCTATGGTTTATCTGTTTTTGGATGTGTACTTGTGTCACCATCTACAACACAAGGATTTACTAGTAAAGGTGTTTTTTAAAAAGGTCCTACCTGTATTGAACAGGACCAAAGTGTTTTATGTAATTTTAAGGTCCTGCAACCTTTTTGGTAATTTGCTAGGTGCCCGGATGTGGTTTGGGGAGAGGGGAGGACAGGTTTTGTCCATTCAGAAAAATGCTTCTAGTTAAATCGGAGTTGGTAGCTCAACAGGTAACCTACTCAACCTTGGTGCAGGAAAAGAAGGCTATGGACTGTATTCTCTCCAAGGCATGTAGATTAATTTGTCATTGGTGACACTGCAGTGTAAAGGTGGTGACGCACTCCTGTGTGTGCCATCCTTCAGATGAGTCATTAAACCAAAGTGTTATCTGCCAGAGTTGGTGGTAGCTCAGAGCTGTAAAAGATTCTGTAGCACTTGTGGAAAAAAGAGCAATAGAAGATGTCCTGACGGGAAATCACTCTTGCAGTATTCTTAACTTATGGGTTTTTGGTCTGCTGATGTCCATCCGGAGTACCAAAACCTTACCTTTCCATGGGCGTACGCATGAGTACCTCAGACCAGCTTGAACGTAGGTCGTGCATCTGTCAGACTGATCTGCATTAGGTCATTGGGACTATTCCCTCACTTTTTTGCATTTCAGATAAGTGCCCCAGTGAGGAACCTTTCTTTTTCAAGTTTTTGATTTGTGTAGATAATTTGTTAGATTTCAGCTAGGAGGGGAAAGTGTGAGTATGGTAGGTAGTTCCTGTACAAGGACTTTCATACTTGAGTGCCTTTTTTGTTTAGGCCAGGAACATGAGTACAAAACCTACTCCATCTGCATTTTCAGAAAACTTTGGGTTGAGGCTTTCCTTCCTTAACATGTTTCTTGAAACTCGACGTCTAAAACTCCTGGTCCAAGCCAAAATTGTGGAATACCTAGCATCCCATTGCATCCTTCTGCCAAAGAGACTCGACACTGAGATGACTCACAGCCTTACATATTCGAGTCATATGTACCTGCTGAGGTTGAAGAACCTGTGGTCTGTTAGATACCTTCTCAGTTGCTTGCTACCGAGACCCAGTCTGAGGCTGTTATGGCTCCTGAGGTCTTGCAGGCTGTGGACACTTCAGATGAACCACGTCTTATTTCAGAGGGTTCACAAAGAATCACTCAAATCCTAGTCAAGGAAGGTGCACCAGTCACTCTTATTAAAGTATGCCAAGGTTCCAAACCACCGAGATTCATTCAGGCAGATATTCCTAAAAGGAAAAGCCTAGGCATGTGACCTACCCTTCAGCCTCCAAAGAAAAAGGGATTTTCCCACAACTTATTTCAAGCAGTCATGGCCGTAAAGTTATCTCCTTTTGTGACCCAGCTGCCACAAGGCACACCACAAAGAAGCACTCAAGATTCCTCTTCCTCTGAGGAGGAGCAGGATATATAGGCTATGATCACTCCCGAGACTTGCTCACAGATCTATTCCCCTGAACAACTTTCCTCTGTTGAGGATTCCTGACTCTCATTGAGGAAGTCTCTTTCTGAGAAACTATTCAGAACATGATATGCCATTTTGAATGGCAATCGAAGTAAATCTGTGATGTTAGAGATACTGTAGTCTTCTGGAAATGGGCACCAGCCCCCCCCCCCATTACTAGACGCATGCCAGGGCACCTTTTATTGTACATCTTTGGGTCTTGATTCTCAAACACCGGCACGTAAAAAAACAGGTTATGTAAGATGCGTGATCTTAAATACTTATGTAAGAACCCTGTGGCTGACCCTACTGCTGTCTCTTTTCTCAGGTAAGCCTTCTAAACTTCTCCCCATTGCTAACGCCTTTCCTACAGACAAGGGTAGTAGTGCTGTGGATAGGTAGGAATACGTCTACACCTCCTCCACCCTTGCGTTCAGAGCTGTTGACTACCAGACGCAACTAAAAATATTTTCTCTGTCCTACAGTTTTTGAATAGTCGTGTCAGATCCACAATCTGCAGAGTCTAAGCAGTTAATGCAGACGTTACTGTCTGACGTTACTCAAATTGCCAGGCACAGCATCAAATGCAGATGTGATGGTGCAGATGCTTCTTATAGGGCTGCTTCCCCAGGTTCATTCATCAGACTGTATGCATGGTTGCACAAGTCAGCCCATCTCTTTGGGCTTCATATCTAAAATCTTAGACTCACCCCAGACAAAGACCTTTTGTTTGGCCCAGAAGCTTCAAAACTCTTCAAATCCCAGCAAGAATAAGGCAAGACTGTGAAGGACTGTAAGCAAATTTTACTTTCTGCAGTCCTTGTATACCACAGGAACGACCCAGCCAAGTCCACTTTTAAGAGGGGACGCTAGGTCCATTCACCAACAGAAAAACACCAAAAAAGAGATTTTCAAACCACTTAGGAAATTTCCTTCTGTGAGGTCTCCCTTTGGAAGCAAAAACCTGGGACTGCCTTCCCAACTAACCTGTCACCTCCTCAACCCTCCACCCCCCTTTCAAAAAGGCTTTCTCTGTCCCTCTCTTTCTGGGAATTGGTAACTACAGACAAATGGGTTATGACCATCATCAAAGAAGGTTATGCCATTTCATAGGAAAGCATTTTGTCTAAAGGGCCTGCCTCCCCTACTGCTAAATTAGCTGCCTTTGCTTGACCCTGCCTTTTAGGACTTACTAGATCAAGGCAGCATAGAAAGACTGCCATCCTTCACAGGAAAAGGGTTCTGTTCCAGAATCTTTCTGGTGCCAAGGAAGGACATTGACTGCCCATTCTGGATCTGTGTTTTAAACACCTTTCTAAAGGTACCCTTGTTCAGAATGCTCTTTGCACATCCTTCTGCCTTTCATTCTTCGTCGCACGTTTCTTGTATCACTAGATGCAAAGGATGCTTGCCTTCACATCCCCATTTGACGCTCTTACAGAAGGAAATTTCTCATTGTTCTCTAGGTCATCAAATTTTCCGTTTGCTACTTTGCTTTTTGGTTTTTCTACAGCATCAGAAGTTTTTGCAAAGTGTCTAGCTCCAGTGGTTTTCTGCCACACAGAAGGAATTCAGATTTTCCCTTACCTGGATAACGTATTGATTTAATCTCTCTCCATGGACTCCTCAAGCGAATACATTGCGTAATACCTCTCCCAGCCATACTAGGGTTCGTAGTCATCTTAAAAAGAAAATCCCGTTTCACATCCACTTAAGACCTGGTCTTTCTGGGTTGCAGACTAGACACGCAGAATGCTTGCTTTTTTTTCTCAGGAAAAAGTTCATTGTGGCCACCCTTTTCAGAAATTTCTACTCTGTGTCTCACTGCACAGCAAGGAAGATGCTCTGGGACTTGGGCTTCGTCAACTTTTCCTCGGTCTAGACTACAGATGTGGAAATTTGAGTGAAATCTGCGTGGTCTCAACATTTCCCATCCCCTGGATACCCTGATCCTTGTCTTACCTTGCCTCAAAGGAGTTACTGTTGTGGGAAAAGCAGGTCATGCTCAACCTGGGTCTTTCACCCCAGCCCCACCCAACCAGGTTCTTCACACAGATGCTTCAGACAGAGCATGGGGGGGGGACTTAGGATCTCACCAAGTGCAGAGGAAATGCCTTCCTGCCCAAAAGCACATGCTGCTTGGGCAGTGGCCTCCTCTTGAGCTTCCACAATGCTGTATATGCCAGGTCCATCTTGGAAGCAACCATATGGTCTTCTATGCACACCTTCACCAAGCATTACAAGACTGATGCATTTTCAAGATCCAGGGCTCCTATTGTTTGGTCTGTCCTGTTTGGTCGCCTGGATAGCTCCTCCACCCTTTAGCCTGCCTCCCTCTTCTCCAGCTGTGGGAATCCCCCATATGTTAAGAATACAACAACTGTAATTCCAGTCAGGAAATAGTACTGTTGTGTATGAACTTTACATAACAGTAGATGTCCTACTGATCACTGTTGCAATATTACTTCCCTCCTGCTTTCCTCTGCTCCAGTATTTCTCTTTCCCCCTGTTGTAAGCTATCACCTATAGACTGCTTTTGAGGTAATTTATTTTCCTCCCTTAGTAGTCTTCAGGCCACTGGCTTGGAGGTAGTCTGAGGTACTAGTTAATACGTCCACCCTATATATCCCAAACATATATGAACTGAGATAAAAATCCAGGAAACTAAGGATAATTCCAAAGATGCAAGAGTTTATTGAACCATATAAAACACGCTGTAAATTTAACGCTCCTTGCTACAATCTGCGTTTTCATCCTACATAGACCAGGACTTCATCAGAATGAATTAAAATAAATCAATTAGCACCTTAAATATGCCAAAACCTTTGAATTAGAACCAATCAATCAAAGTGCATTCCAACTGAGCAAATCAAAACCAGGCTACCTCTTCAATATTAAACAAAAACTTATTATTTAATCCATGACAGTGCAATGTTCAATCTGATATTCTGTGTGTGTGGTGTTGCAAATAAATATGTTGTGAAACCCTGTTATTGCATAAAAAGTAATTTATATTAAAATATTTTAATATTTTAATATAAATTACTTTTTATGCAATAACAGGGTTTCACAACATATTTATTTGCAACACCACACACACAGAATATCAGATTGAGCATTGCAATTTTAATTCATTCTGATGAGTCCCTGGTCTATGTAGGATGAAAACGCAGATTGTAGCAAGGAGCGTTACATTTACAGCATGTTTTATATGGTTCAATAAACTCTTGCATCTTTGGAATTATCCTTCGTTTCCTGGATTTTTATCTTTATTAGTGTTTTGCGTGCTTTGCGATATATGAACTGAGGTCGCACATCAGATCTATGCCCTCGGAAAGGTAAAGCTATGGTACCCTGGCTAGACATCAGCAGACCAAAAAACCCTAATTTAAGAATATTGGAACGGTGATCAGTAGGACATCTACTGTTATAACTTCTTACACAACTATACATCTGATATTGTGAATCTTTATTCATTCCTTACTGTTAAGACTTTGGAAAAGCACCTTCACATCAATCAAAAATAAATGCTAGCAGTGATAAATGCTATTACAGCTTTCAAGGACCTTCTACAACCAGGTCAGCTATTGATAAGAACAGACAACACCACAGTTATGTGGTACATAAACAAGCAGGACAGAAATAATCCAAGAATGGGGAAGGCCAGACATAGATCTTGTTGCCTCCCACAAAAATCATCAATTGGCAAAATTCTGCTCAAGGATCTTCCATCCAAAGGCCTGGGAGAGGACGCCTTCTCTTCATTTGGACATCAATGACAGTTTATGCCTTCCCACCTCTTCCTCTGCTGCCCAAAGTCCAGAGCAGACAGACCACAGATGATCACCATGGACCCTGCCTCTAATGCCTCCTCTTCTGACTACAGTCAGCTGAAAACACTCAGTCTCCAAGGAGGTGCAGGATGTCATTTTGGAGGCCAGAAGGCCATCAACTAGAAAAGCTTACTCTGCAAAATGGAAACGTTTTGTTTGAATGAGAAAAAAACTGAATTTACCTCAAATACTACAATATTTGGCTGAACTGCTAAGCAGTGGACTTTCTCCTCCATCAAAATCCATGCCTCAGCCATTTCTGCAGAATACAACACTGATCCACCTTTATTCTCTCACCCTCTATTAAGACAGTTCCTCAGAGGGGCTAAGAATTTAAGACCTCCAAGGAAACAACCAATACCTGCTTGGGATCTTAATTTCATTCTGGAAAAACTGACTTTGCCTCCTTTTGAACCAGCTGCCTCATCAGATTTACAATATTTGTCCTGGAAAACAGCTGAGTTTCAGAACTACAGGCTCTTATGGCTGTCCAGCCTTTATCTTCCATCAGGACAGAGTTATCCTAATCCTCAAAACAAAGGGGAGAAATTACTCATTCCTTGGACATCCACAGACAATATTATTTGGACAGAACAAAACCTTTCAGAAAATCAGAACAGCTTTTTGGCCTATGCGATAGTGGTCGCGATAGGAGCTCAATGAAAGTCAATATCCAAACAGACAATCTCAAAATGGATAGCCCACTGGCTATTCCTTTCATGGCAAAACTGTACCTACAAGCATTAGAACTAATTCTACCAGGGCCACAGCCACCTCTGCAGCCTTCCTCAGAGGAGTTCCTACCAAGGATATTTTAGAAGCAGCCACTTGGAGTTCTGTGCATACCTTCTCTAAGCACTACAACCTACCATTATACTCCAAATCTAGAGCAGGCTTTGCCACTGCAGTCTTGCAGGGCATTTTGGCTCCTCCTAGCTCCACCTAGTGCCTACCACCCCTTTCTTAGCTTTGGGATTCTACCCATCTGTTATGACTGCAGCTGTATGCACGATGAACATAGTACAGTTTTGTACCTACCATAAATGTAGATGTTAGAGTGCTAATACAGCTGCAGTCCAGGTTTCCCTCCTCCTTCCCTAGGGTCTTCTTTTATGGTGTATTTGCTTGCAACTACTGGTCTTTGATTATATTGCATTGCATTATTACATAATTTTATGTATTGCCTTCTTCACCTGACATCTGGGGCAAGAAAAACTGAAGAAAATGGCCCGGCTGGTTCTTTTATACCCCTGTCGACTGCGTGCCAGGAAAGAGTGACGCCAACCGACGCCAAACCTAGACTTTGATGGCAGGAGAACCAATCTGTTATGCCTGCAGCTGTATTAGCACTCTAATATCTACATTTATGGTAGGTACAAAACTGTACTTTTCCTTTCTTATTTGATCCAGATCTTCTGAAAAACTGGCAAGAGTTGAATCTTAAATTAGGAGCTGACTATATGCAATTAATGAACTCCTTCTTTCAGAAAACTGAAGCAGGTTTACAGCTTGAGATACCAGATTAGAAAAAAGATATTACTGATGCACCTTTATTTCAGCTGAACTTAACTTGCTATGGGTTAATGTTGCACAGGCTTGCTAAATATGAAGAGAAACTAATAATGATCAAAAAGAAAAAAAAAATACGTAGAGACTTGGAATGATTTAAAAAATGGTAACATCTTTTCCTGGCCTAGGGAGCAGTGTAACATAGACTGCCATGCCCCCTTCCTCTCAGCCACTTCATAGTCTAGATACTTTTTCTACTCCAGATTCTGCACAAGTATCAAATGCTCAGCAGACATGCAGTACTGAGTCTATTCCTAAAGTAATACACAAGCTGCTTCCGTAAATGATGGTACATCAACTCCCCTGTACATCTCTATCTAATGGTACAGCCAAGCAGGAGTTTTTTTTTTTTTTTTTTCGGAGACATCCAGCATTACTGCAGTTGAAATTGCCGGAAATTATAGAAATGAAAGGCAGGAGCAGGAACCAATCGCAGGATCATTCGAGAGGGAGACCAGAGCAGAGAGGCAATGAGTGGAAACGGAACAGCAAAGGTCCACAAACCAGGAGCAAATTCAAGCGACAGTAATGGACTTAACAGAAAATGGACCTGTAGTGAATTTATCTAGCCTAAATTTGTCCAGAGACTACCTTTCAGTTTTAAGTAAAGGTCTGAAGTTTAGTCCATCGAATGTGTTACTGATTTGCGGATGTTTGTAAGAAGCTTGACTTTAAAACTCACTTTTAAAAACTCATTAGTCAGGAAAGCAGGTATGTAAGAAACTAAGTACATTTGTACCAGAAAAGTGTCCAGTTGTAACCACTTTTAATGAAGGAGAATAATAGTGATGTTATCATAAAACAAGCCAACAAGGGAGGGGCAGTTCTAGACAAGAATAAATATGATTTTTAAACTAACGTGTAATTTTTATAAAAATTGGCAGGATAGACATATGCAGAATGATGATCAGTGTAAATATGGTAATTTATGATGTGCGTTCAATGATGACATCATGGATATTGATTTGTTTAACTTTTTTACTGTCTTGTTCTAAAAAAAGAGACCTATAGTATCTGGGTGGAGGATGGATAACACAACCCGTTTCACACTATTTACAGACCACACTGAGTTGTTACTTGGGTAGAATAAAAAGTTACATAAAAGATGCTGAGGATTTTTTAACACAGTTAAGTATATGGGTTGATGAGACTACGATGAGCAATTTTTTGTTACATTAGACATTAAATCGCTATTTACTATTATTTCAGCTGATACTGGAATAGAAGCAATAAGACACTTTTTGGGACATAATACCCTGCTATCTAACAGCAGAGTATGCAGTATATGTAATTTTATTAGATTTGGTGTTGAAAAGATCAGTCTAAGGAGATGATTACTGAATTTCAGAAACAGGGTTATAACCATGTTAAGAACAATGATAATATACATAGATTCTGATTTAGAGTAATAGAAATTGTATATAAAAATGTAAGAGGTGGAGACTTGAGTAATGATTTAGAGCTTCGTGAATATGAATGGATTACACTGCTAGATGCAGATCGTGGACCAGTCTTGAATGTGGCCACTAGTATTAAACTTGTTCTTAAAAGAAAACTGAATGTGCTATAACCATTAAGCTGACTGTCTTTAATTCCTTATTTTTTTAATTGAAGATTGTAAGTGAACTATTCTGATAGGGCTGTGTTTTATTGAAGTGCTTTAAAAGTGCAGTGACTGTTCTACACACTGAAGAAAGGATTTTTTCCTGAAAGCTTTGTGTTTTTGTGATAAATTATGCTGATGCTGCATTTTACTCAACGTGATCCCATCTGGAATTTATCTTTTGTGTGCTACTTTGTATTCCAGCGGTTTACCTTATTGCTGGTTTCTGTGACTGTTTTGCTTCATATTAGTCAGGTGATTGTTTGGAATCAGGTGTGCCAGAGTTGCCTGTCATTGCAATCTCTGTTTCTGTGGGTGTGTGTGTGTGTGTGGGGGGGGGGGGAGGTGTTGGGGTTTACGGTAAAACCCTGATTGACTAGATCATAATCCTGGAAAAAAAGGGAAGCTGTTGTGGTCAGCAGGTTGGAAAAAAGGTATTGAAGAAATAAATATGTTAAAACATTCAAAACTTTTTTTGCATCCTTTTCTTCAGGTATGGTAAACAGTCTGGGAAAGTTAAAACCTCCTACAAGGGCTTGCAATTACTGTATCAACTTATTTTAGAAAGCTATTAATGGAACATATCTTTGTGGCTATGATTTGGGTTTTCAATCACCATTTTTCAAAACAGTGTTGCAGGCTAGACATGATGCTTTATTTGGGGTGAGTAATATTGCCAAGTATTTCATCCCAGGAAAGGTGCCTTCTGACTTTGTATTTTATTTTCCTCTTGTGCATCTCCCATAGATTTTGTAGGACTGGCCCAGAGGTAACCCATTCTGCACTCAGTTTGGCTCGTTTGTTCCTCTCTGAAGGGGTGAGAGCATTCCAGCATGCTAATGCCCTAACTGGTAAGGCTTGTCCACTGTTCATTTCCTCACAAAGGTGGGAGTCAGATGCTAGGGAGCAGACCAGTTTGCCTGTGTGCTGCTCCCAGGGGGTGCATGAGAGCAGCTGTGTATTCCTATTTCCCTGTCCAAGCGGCACATCACTTGCAGCATGTGCACATTAAGCTTATTCCTTGCTGCTGACAACACACACACTTCAGCAAGTGTAGCTAGCAGAAT